>NC_079206.1:56605961-56782069 GCF_026745355.1 Beta vulgaris subsp. vulgaris | reverse complement strand
CAGGAGGGAGGGAGCGGGCGTGGAGGGAGGGAGGGGGCGTTGAGGAGGGAGGGAGGAGTGGAGGAGGGAGGTAGGAGGATGAGGCGGCGTGGGAGCGTAGAGAGGAGCAGTGCGGAGAGGGAGGGAGGGGGGGGGGAGGAGAGTGGGGGTAGGGAGGGAGCAGCGGGGAGAGGAGGAGGAGGGGGCGTGGAGGGGGAGCGGGGGGCGGAGGAGGGGTAGGGAGGGGGGAGAGGAGGGGGGCAGGCGGGAGGGAGGGCGGAGGGGGGCAGGCGGAGGGAGGGGTAACGTGGAGGGGGGAGGCAGAGGGAAAGGGGAGGGAGGGAGGGGGTGGGGCGGAGGAGGAAGGCGGGTGTGGAGGGAGGGTGAGAGGGGGAGGAGCGAGGGAGGGAGGGGGGGGGAGCGGAGGAGCGGGGAGATCAGCGTGGAGGGAGGCGCCCTCCTCCCCCTCCTTCCGCCTTTCTCTCTCGGCCCCCCTCTTCCCTATCCCCTCCTCCCTCTGCCGCCGTCCCCCCTCCCTCGGTCCCCTATCTCCCATCCTCTCCTCCCTCCCATCCTCTGTTCCCCTTTCTCTCCCATCCCACGACCCCTCCTCCCTCCTATCCCCCCGGCCCTCATCTCCCTCTTTCTTCTCTCTCCCATCCTCGCCCCCTCCTCCCTCCTATCCTCCTGTCCTGACCCCCCTCTCCCATCCGCCGCCCCTGCTCCCTCTTATCCCCTCGGCCCTCCTCTTTCATCCTCACCCATCCCGTCCCCCTTTTCCTATCCTTATCTCGGGCCCTTATTCCATTCATCGCCCCTTTCATCCCATCCCCTCCTTCCCCGGCCCATACTCTCTCCTTTTTCCTCCCCCTTTTCTCCTCCAATTCCATCTCTCAACCCCTACTCTTTCTCCTCTCCCATCCCTCCCGACCCCCTTCTCCTCTCCCATCCCTCGACCCTCCCTCCCTTTCTTTCCCGTCCTCCTTCCCCTTACCTTCCGGCTCTCTCCCCCTCCCCTCTCCTTTCCTTCCCTCCGCATCTTCCCCTTTTCCCTTACCTTTCAACCCTCTCCCTCCATCCTATCCGTTTTCTCTCCTTTCATCTCGCCTCTCTCACTCCTTCCCTACCGTCTCCCTTCTTCCGTCTCTTCCTTATTGCCTCCCACCCATCCCCTCTGCTCCTCCTCGCACGTCTCTTCCTTGTTGCCTCCCACCCATATCCTTCGCTCCCGCTTGCATTCCCCTCACTCTGAAGGATGGTATGATGTGGTGTTAGGTGGTAGAATTGCTCTCTCAGTAAAAATAATATATATCTTTTTTATTCAGCAGTTTAATTTAGAATGCACAAGCAGCTCCACCTATAAGCAAGTTTAATAAAGGTGACCTATTTAAAAATCAAGTCGAATCAGTCTCAAAAAGAGGAAAAAATGTAGATTACATTCACCGCACGTCATGACCACAAGAATCTTTATTGTATAACATCCTCCCTAGAAAAAGAAGGGAAAATAAAGGCCGAAAGGGACACTCGAACACCAATAGAATAAGCCAATAATAATGCAATATTTTTCTAAAGCAATATAGCTGATCCCTCAACATGTATCGTCACGACGTCACCAATATCCATACTTATATTTTAACTAAATTAGGCAGTGCAACAAATGAGATATCAACATTAATGTTAAGAGCATGAACAATAAAAAAAATATAAATAAACCTACGCTTGTTAAAGGTGAAGTTTAGAAATAGAACATTGTCGTGTATCCGCAATTAATACCAAAATGAGTGAAGAATATACTATTCCGCTTCAATTTAGTTGTGATATTTTTAACACATGGGATCCTATTATTTTCTTTCTCTATCTCTCCCCTCTCCAAAAAATTCAAATATTGCCTAGGAATCTGTGATTTTAAAAGTGTCACAACTAAATTGAAGAAGTATATATAAAAATGATTAATGACACTCCGTATCAATCTGAAATGGAAGATATTTGCAACAAAAGCATTGCCATTCAATATCTTAAAGGAGGAAAGTTACTAGTGGTCATTAATACTTCATAGGTTTAAAGTTACCTAAAATAGTGAAAATAACTAACTTAAGTCAAGACTCAAGATAGTGGGACTTCATGGCCTACTAATCTCGAGATCCCAACAATTTTAATTGGCATGTGACCACTAATGATATAAACTAATTCACTAACATCACAAAGCTAATCAACTATTTGTAGAATCACGACAATTAAATAGTCAAATCACAAGGGTAATACTTAATACAATATAAGAAATATAATGAACATATCAATAGTTGATATCAGTAGTTGCAAGAGCAATACTATCAGTAGTTGATAAAGTTCTATAGCTAGTTATTGGTTGTATTCATGTCACTTTCATATTAACAACAGTGGCAACTTTCTCAAAAGATACCAAGTGTTAATGACTTGTTTTGGTTTTAGTATGCAAAAGAGGACCAAGTATTTGAAACCCTTATACTCAATCTCTTTCATGAACACATTAAGTTACTAACTTACTTTCATAAACACATTAAGTTACTAACTTTCTTTCATAAACACATTAAGTTATTAACTTACTAGTTCTCCAATAGCAAGAGGGCAATTTTTTCTCTTAGAGGCAAGATTCTTGTAACCTAATCAACAATTTACTTTCCTAAGCTTTTCAGTTTCCCTATATATACCATTACAACTTAGAGAAGCTTATGATGGAAATCATCATAAGGAGATATGTCTAGCAACAAGCTAAGACACAACCAAAACATATCATTCAGATTAAGTCCTATCCACAATATCAATCTTTTCAGCTTGTTCAAGACCTATCAGTTACAATCATTCTTCCTAGCACTCGACTTCTTTTGAATCAATAGAATCAATCTCTTGCTTAGCTAGAATTATTCAAGAATAAGAGTTATTGTGGCAAGAATGCCATTTCATTAGAAAATGCAATACATGGTGCAAGAAACACTGTGCCTGACAAAAGTGATGCTATATATACTAAGTGCACAACAATGTCGAACTACACACATATTAAAGCTGTGTGCAGCAACTTCGCCTAATAAACCAACATTGAGACACCTTGTCACCAAATGCTTATCTGAAGATTACTAACGCATAAATGATAAAATTGCAACTTGTCGAAAAGGATTTTAGAAACATTCTTGCATGCCCAATGCCCACATTCCCCTTAACAGCTCATAATAAATTGCCTACAAGCTACATATGCTTCAAATTATCTTTGACAACCGATTTAGCAATATAAAAGAGCAATAAGTTGTATGTCTAATCACCCCAATTCAAAAGGTTATCAAAGGAAGGTTAATATCCATAGATCTTTGACTCATATTTATGAGATAATAAAATATGGCAAAATCTATACCAAAAATTAGTTCACATAACAATGCACGTATTAGTTCGCGTTAATTGAATAGTCCTGGGAAATACTAAGAATTTTCATACCAAAATGAGCGGGCTTTTCGGGCTAAAAAATGATCGGGTCAAAAAATAGACTAAAAGATTATTTTGGGCTTGCCCAAATCCCGATCCAAAACAAAAAATTGGGTCGAAATGGGTTCGACTGAGGGCCAAAAATATCTGCCCAAACTCATCCAAAAATCGAGCCGAGCCGGGCTGGAGTTGATCAGCATTTAAGGATTTTTTTTTTTCTCGATAGGATTATTTGAGAGTTTTTTCTCTCTTTAGGATTTCTCCTTAGGAGAGATTATTTTTCTAGAGTTTCTCCTTGACAGAGTTTTTTCCTAGTTCCATTGTTATGTTTTTCTTTTCTTTTTTTTAAATATTTTTCTTCTTTTTTGAAGCTTTTTCCTTCATTTTTTAACCTTATATCTCTCTTTCATCTCGTTTCTTTTTTGCCTCAATTATGAATCTTTGTACGGGCTTCCACTGGTGTTGGTACGGTGATAAGCCCCAAAAACTCCTTTTAATTACTTCCAATAAGTATATCCCATCCTTAAGATGGTATTTATCTTATGATGTTTTTTTTTTGTTCGTCTGATGAAGAAGGAAGATCTAACAAACTTTATTCTCTGTAAGAATTTAGAAGACCACAGAAGTATTTTCACGCAAACGACTATACATCACGTAAGTTATGCCAAACCAGAGCGAACTCACAGATTGTATTGCTTCGGATGAAGTTTTTTATTAAGGCTATTTTTTAAGCAAATCTACAATGTATCTAGTTCTAAGGTGTTATATATTTTTGTGGGAATTTTGATTTTTTCAAGAATTGATCGTAAGTGTCGTATGGCTATCCCTTATGAATATAATTGTTTTTTTCTTATCGAAAACCAACCCTCTATATGGTTTGGTAACCCTCATGAAAGACATAGAGAGAAAGTGGAATTAAAATTTCAATATTTTGGAGAGAGAAATATCTCTATAACTATTATATTTATTATACTTTCTCTATTGGTCTCATAAGGATTGTCAATCCTTAGTTAGTTAGGAAAGGATATTTTTTTTTATTGTAGTTCTTAAATCTAATGTCGTGACGTCAACGAGAGCCAAACGAATTATCGACATATACCAACATATATTATAATTTATCAGCTAGTAAGATCATTAGTTTATTAAAACACCTTTTCGACAAAATAATAATAATTAAAGCATCTTAAATCAATACACTACTCTATATTATTATTATCTATACACTAAAATATTAAAAAGCGTTTCCAAACAAACAACAACGTCATTTGATGTTTTTCCTTGGAGTATTTCTTATATTTAAGGTTTGGTTAAGGTTAATTTACTAATATACAAAGAATGATTTCCTCAAACCTCCAATCAATATATTCTCTTCCATACATATAAAATCAATTTACATACATATATAGCTACACGCTACATCAATAAGACTTGTAATTTCAATCTGATTACAAGCTAAGTGATATGCGAAGCACCTTCCATGCAATATGAATCATCTAATACTTGAAAAGAAAAAAATCATCATTTTATTTATCTGATATAGCATGTGTCATCCAAATCCCTTATTAGACCCCTTATTACCAAATGTAAAAGTAAACTTCATATGGATTCATAATGTAAGAAGTTTCTTTTCCCTGAAAGAAATCATATATGCAAAGCTTTATCAAGCTTTTCTTCTCAATTTCTCATAGATCTTCTGCTGAACAACCAGTTTCACAATATGTTCAGTCAATGGCCCTGATAGTTTTCAGTTCATGTAAAGCCATCTAGAAGGTTGAAAATGCATGATATACATAAACTATAACAAATTGAAGCCTCAAATGTCCTGTTAACCCACATTGCTCTACTTACATTACATGACATTACATGTTCTTAAAACACCTCTGACCAAATAACCAGACGTGCAATTGGCATCCTGAAACAAATTATGTCTTTCAGGCATCAATCTTCTCCATCTCTCTTTTCAACCCGTATGCCCGCACCAAACTCCCAACCGTCCTCACAGCAAGCTTCAGATCATCCAATGGATTCCCGGGTACAACAGTCTTGTACAAATAACTATCAAAAGTCATCTTCTGCACATACTCATCTGCACACATCTCAACAAACGCCTCCCGTGCAGGGTCTGACCTGTAAAATACCTTCTGTAGCACATCCAACACCTTGTAAGTAGGCCAGTACTTCTTGTCCCATTTCTGCAAGTACTTCCTTAAGTCCGCTTCGTTCACCATCCTCTTTCCATTCTCTGAACCCTCCACAATTGCCTCCGCACACATCCTTCCACTCTTGGCAGCAAAGTATATCCCCTCACCTGAGCATTTTGTCACGTACCCTGCAGCATCCCCCACCAATGCTACGCGCCCTTGAACCCGTTTTGGCCGGGGGTGTTCAGGAATTGGGTGAGCTTCCACCCGGATGATTTTTCCCCCCTCGATCTTGTCCATTGCTCGTATCCGGGTTGCTAATTGGAACTTCTTGATATCCGACTTGTGAGTTACAGTCCCTGTTCCAACAGCTACGTGGTCACATTTGGGGAATACCCAACCATAGAAATCGGGTGAGACATCGTCCCCTACATACATTTCTGCCAGGTCCTCGTAATAGGTCATCTTTGAGTCTGGTATCTTAATACGTTCCTGAAAATTAAGAGATTGTAATGTAAGTCAAATTGGTCCCCAAAATCCATGCTACTGCCTTCTACTCAACTTGACACATTTCTATTGCATCAAAAGAAAAACTTGAACACATTTCCATTGCATAAAAAAAAACTTGAACACATTCTATAGCACGCATCAAGTAGCTTAGGTGTTGGATACACAAATTTTGAAACCAACGGCGCTGCAGTATCAAAAACATTATGTTTATATGAATTATATCAGTATATACATTTCAAATTAAAAATAAGAACAAATGACAAAGCACCATGAACTCTTAATTTTGCTTTATGTACAAGTTTTTTTTAGGGTATTATGTACAAGTTTTATGCTTCATGTTTTGCCTTTTCTAGTACTTCCTTCTAATCCAAACATACAGACAAGTCTTACAAGCATAGAGCCCCTAGCATATCAATAGATCAGTTACCTGAAAGGCAATGGCATACTCATAGTCCCCAGCGGAAATTGACTTAGCAACCCTTGAATTTGCCCCATCGGCACCAATCACAGCATCCACCTCTAGTGTCCGCTTCTCACCAGCTGCACCTGTCTTACCATCATAAGCAGTATAATGGAGCTGATAAGGAGCGCTTGGTGATTTCGGAATGTCCATCTTCAAGAATAATCCGTTAATTACAGTTGCTCCAGACCCAGCAGCCCTCTCACGAAGGTACTGGTCAAGAACTTCCCTTCGAACCATACCAATGTACTCGTGTGGCTTGAGGGTCCGGCCAATGTCAACCGCTACATTTGATGGGGAAATCATCTTCATCTTGGTAACTTTCCGATCAATTATGTCTACTGGTAGGTCAAACTCTCCTACCATACAGAGTGGGATTGCCCCACCACATGGTTTGCAATTGTCAAGCTTCCGTTCAAAAAGGAACGTTTCAATACCTCCCTTGGCTAGTGTCTCAGCGGCACACCCTCCTGCAGGTCCACCCCCGATCACGGCCACCCGGAGGTTCCGGCCTGCCACCTATTAAAAATCAGAATACCTATTAATTAGATAAACTTAATACTTTTGCATATGGCCTATATACATATTCATACAAGTGTCGGTTTCGAAATTGAGAAACTAGTGCCAATTAGTGTGGTATAATACCTTTTACCGCCAAAATTTTCTTCTTGTTATGACATTGCCCAATGTGTTCTATTGGTTTAATTGATTAAAGAGAATCTCCATTACTTA
The DNA here is from genome assembly GCF_026745355.1 of Beta vulgaris subsp. vulgaris. NCBI lineage: Eukaryota > Viridiplantae > Streptophyta > Magnoliopsida > Caryophyllales > Amaranthaceae > Beta > Beta vulgaris. The sequence goes on along the minus strand of NC_079206.1, from coordinate 56,774,797 downwards.
GTAGTTAGTGCAATAAAGAATCTATATCAAAATCTGGTGGGATCAATTAAAATTAGGAATCCAAAGTTTATGGTATGCTGATATCGTCCATAACCCCATATTAATCCAAAGTGCTATTATGTGTTTGGTCAATGCCTCAAGGGTGACACATACCCGTTTTACATGTTAAATTGGCCTTTTTCTGCCCCAATTTCTCAATCTTCTCACTAATCTCTCTCATTTACACACACCACTACACCAGGGTGCCATGACCAATTATAGCATGTCGAGTTGATCAACTTTGGATTGGGACCGGAACAGGTTGGGTATCCCCATAATGGAGATCCTATATATAAACCGAAACTGGGATTACTATCATACCATGGGAAGATGGAATTGTGTTAATTTCCACTATCACATAGATATGCTAACTGCATAGACTATCAAGCACTTCTACTGCCTTTAATCACATTGTTTGGAAATTGAAATTAAAGTCTCAACCATTATTCAACCATAAATCTAGAATTCCTCGATAAGAACTTAACCCATTACTATAATAGAGTTTCGACAACTAGAAGTCGAAATGAGGCTCCATCCTAAAACCAACGTGGCACAGCACTTACACTTACATATATATAGGTTGTTCGTAGGATCTCACCAATTCTAAAATCTTACTCATTCACTATAAATTCGGTAACCAAGGTGTACATTTCTTTATTTAAACTCTCTAATTCTGTTTATTTCCTCATTTGGTTGACTCGTATGAAGTTACAATTTTTGGAAAGTTTTACTCAACTAGAATCCACAAAATGGAAGAATTAACTTACATATCCCAAATTATGGGCTAGGTTCTTTTAGACGGGACGGAATCGAACAGAATTGAATTTATTTGAACTGAACTGAATTAAATTAAATGAAAATTGTAATAGAAAACTAACTGAAGTTAACTGAATTAAACTGAATGTGTCTCAGCTAAGTTAAATTGAACTGAATTGAATTTTTATTAATTCTGACTTCCACTAAATTACCAATTACTATACCATGCACATGGTACACCCAAGTTAATGAATTTCATGCAAGACAACAATATGAAGAGAAATAATAACCAAAAAAAATGGGAATATACCTTAGGACTGGTGAGGCCAGCCTTGATTATGGGGGATATTTTGATAGTTTTAAAAAAGGTAGGAGTTTCAGGTGACGTGGCAGGTGTTGATTGGCGAAGACCAGTGAAGGGTTTGAATGCCATTGAGGAAGCCATGGGTGGAGTTGAGTGTGGAGAGTGTGGAGATATGATATGAGAGTGTGGTTGAAGTTAAAGGTTTTTTTTTTTTTATTTGCAACTATATTTTTTTAGAAAAGAATTTTCTGATTTAGGATATGGTTGAGGATATTTGCGTAGATTAGGACCGTTGGATTGTGGGGAATGAAGGGTTGTAATGGATTTGGGAGATTTTGATGATGGGTTGAAGAAAAGTGCAAGGTAAACAGATTTCCTGTGTTTGGGATGGTTGACAGTAGGCCACGTTATTGATTTAAGGAGTGAAGGTTTCTCTGAGCTCTGCAATTTGTCCGTTGTTTAAACATATCAGTTTGATTCACCAATGCATGATTGCCAAGTGTTGGGTCACACTTCCTGTTGTGTTTTCAAGCAAATCTAACAAACAAATGTTGGTTTTGGTTTGTCTTACAAGAGTAAAGCTAGCTTTACATAGTTTTATTATTGGAGCAATTGGTTTTTGAAGTTGGTTGGTTTAGAATATTAGACTAATCATATCTTGGATGGTGTGTATAGCAACGAATGGAGTGTTGTCATATGTATCAATATTGCTTTATTGTTGCTATTTTTTTTACAAGAATGTTTTTTTTGTTTGAAAGTAAATAAAATTAGCTTATCATTTTTTTTTAAAATTGCATTACAACTATAAAAAAAAATATCTATAAATTGAGCTTACCATATTTTTTCACAACCTACTTTTCTTTCTAATAACTTTCTCCCACCTAAAATTATTCAAAATGTATATAAAGTAATTAACATATCACTAATTAAAACATGAATAAAAATTACCTTTTTTTTGCCCCCACTGGGGACTCGTTGGTAAGAAGAAGAACCTTACTGGACCAGCACCTCGCTTAGACCAGCACCTCGCTTAGGTCAGCCAGCCAAGCTACATAGGTCAATGCTTGACAGTAGGGAGGAATATAAGGGAATCTCTACTCCCAAACACTAGTAGGTAGTGGCGTTCAAACATTTTTGATAGGAAAAAGAGTATATATATGATGGAGTATATGAAAAGTAAGAGAGAATTAAAAAAGCCAAGTAGGACTAGTCTACCCATTCTGAGAAAAAAAAAAAAGATAAGTTGGTGGGAAGTTAGTGGGATGTGAGGTGTAAGAAGGAGGAAAGGAGAGAGAATGGAAAAAATATAAAGACCAACAAAAACCCACCCACCCATTGTACATGCTCTTACCTCAATTGTAATGAGTAATGACTACTAAAATCTTATACTTACTCGTTTAATTTTTAATGGTATTGTAATAGTGTAATTTAAATCTATCAAAAAGGTGTTAGTTCAATATAGTATCATCCCAAATTATAGTGCGCTGTAAGCTTGTAGTCTAACAGGGGTTAGTTTCCGAATCAATTATTTTTGGTAAGAAAAAAAAAGATATCATTGTTGTGAAAATCTCAATCCGAATCTTATGATTACAATTCCACGGTTTAGAAGAAACGAACTTATCGAACCCCCTCCTACGTAGGATCTTTATTTTGTGGAATATTTCGAGCTTACCCAACCTCATAAAAATCACATGATAAGATCTTTATGACTTTACGATCCGATCATCTCATAAAGATAATCATAAAGTAATTTTCACATATTATGTTTCCTCTTATTAGGGTGTGGTTGCATGTTACTTTAATCTTAGATTGTTGAATTACTACCACTAAGATCCTACAATTCGATCCAACCGATTCTATCCTACCAATCTCTAAGATCCAAAGATTCATTCATCACGTTTCAATGCATTTTTTGGTCATTTTATAACGGCTCAATAAGATATCTATATAAATATATTAAAAGACGTGCGTGACATACGCCACGTGGCACCTTTGTTACTCCAGTAGAAGTGTCCAATGTGTTACCTTGCAACAAGATTTGAACCCATGACATCTTGCTTTTATACATGACACAATTACCATCTCAACCAACTTTTAACATGCTTTAAGTGTCCACATTATTATATTTGTACCTTTTGAATGTTGAGTTTTCCTTAATATATATTTTAATAAGAATGGAAAAAAATACATATCAAGTTCGAAAAACAATATCAACCCATTTTGATGTGATTTTGTTTCAATTTATTTATAATTAGTTGAGCTCCAGAAGCAGATCTTGTGTTTGCTTCAATTGTCCAACAAAACTAATCACCATGTCGCCTTTAAGATAACTCATTTTCGATTTTCTATTTCTTGGATTTTGTGATTTCAAAGTTAGGTGGTATTATTTTGTATGTATTTTGAATGCATTTCTATATCTTAGATTTCTATTTTTGATCATGGTAATGGATTTTCAATTTTACAAATAGCAATGATGAAAATTGGGTGGAAAGAGAAAACATGGAGGTGAGGGGAGATAAAAAGCTTGGAGGTTCATTAATGAAAGGATGGTGGGAGGAGAGAGAGAAAGAGAAAAACTAACGTCGGTTAACCTGCTATCATTAATAAGGGTATTATCGACCGAGACACAAACTTTATGGGTATCTGAGGCATTATGTAAGGGGTAATTTGAGAATTACGACAAACCTTAAGGGTAAATGAGGAAATTTTCCAATTTCAAAAGTATAAGCCAAAGCAAACAAATACTCACCAATTGCGGGTCTGGTTTCGAAAATTTTGGACCCGACCTAACTGGTTCCAAAATATCAAAACTAGTTGGGTCCTAGCTATATCCGTTATTTTAAACTGTGTAGACGATCCCATATATATCAAAGTGAGTATGTGTAGTCCTAAAAAATTTAAAGTGAAACTAAGTACCTATATGTAAAGGGTGACGTTGGAATTAAGGTGTTTCAACTAACAGCAAACTAGATTTGAATGCCTAAAAACCATCAAAAAAAAAAAAAAAGCCTTTTAGAATCACTCAAGAAAGTTTTTCATATCAAAATCTAAGAAAAGTACTTACGAAATACATAAACTCTATGAAAAAGAAACCATGCATTTATATATGTGGTTGCTCATCTACGCTAGCTAATAGAAGTATGCTGCACAATGGTACATATAGAGAAGATGATAGATGACAAATTGTACTTGCAATCTCTATTACACAGCACTTGTTTCCATTTACAACTTCTCTTGCATATGCTTTGTCTATACATTTTATAGACAAGTAATGGGTTTCCTTTTGATTATGCTACTCTATCGAGTATCGACTATCATAACTACAGTAGTTTAGCATGATTAGCTAATAAGTTTTAAATATTTGAATCTGTCAACTTCATTTGTCATTTATTATACATCCCGGTGTACCGTGCGTATGTTACACTCAAGGTTAGTTTTTGCTTATTTGCTCATTTAGAACGAACTCTCTAGCCTATTTTGCAAATTTCGCACTTAGATATTTCAAATGAGCAATGAACAAAAATTTAGTCTTATGTATACTATGCTTATGGTACACGTGAGTGTGTATGATAAATATTGTAACATATATGCACTTATCAAACAAGGTCAGTGTCCAATTTATCTAATGCAATGTAATTGCAAAAATCAATGCCCTTTAGTAGGATGTAAGCAATGTGTGGAAAATACATTACGGTTTGATTGCATAATGTAACTTAAAATTTTATAAATGTTACTATATGGAAAAAGGATCACTATATTAAATAAGTGGCTTAGTCCACTATAATATTATTGTGAACCAAGTCTACAAAAACTGCACCCTCAGACAAGATCCTTTTTCTAGTTTCTTAGATACTCGCCTTATATTTACCCGAATTGCCTGGAATTTTCGGACAACTGTTTTTTGTGCATCTTCATACCTACATAAGTAGTTGGTCCGGGATATCAAACTATTGGACTTTCCTAATTACGTTACAATCATAAATTTTAGCTTTCAACACCATCTATTTTATGCAAAGTACTAATGTATCCAACTCTTGCATAGTCTTATGAATAATCTCGCTATCTTGTATATTCTAATTTTGGTTTACAAACTTCATAGTTCATACTTTGTATTATTTACAAATTTTATTATGATCGTCATTAGTAATTAAAATTAAATTTGTCTTTATATGAATTCTCAAGCTATTACTTTTTTATAGTTTTTTTATGATTAAAAATATTAATTAATGGTCACATTACGAGTACCTTTAGACATGTTAGTTTAATTAATATTTTTTTGGATCATTGCAAATTGTGGCACTATGTTTTAACTCAACTTTAATTACTTAACTAGCTTTTGGGCCCGATAGATGACTCGGGTTATTAATATTTTCAAGTTAATATAATAATACCATCTAATCTTGTACAGTTTATTAATTAGAAGTAGTTATTAGGCCCGGGCTATGCCCCGGGTAAGAAAATTTTCCATTTATTAATATTGTACTTTGATATGATAACACTAAATACAACTTGGTCTAGTGGTTAAAACTTTAGTACATGAGGTCATGGGATCAAAACCTATACTATGCAATTTCTATTTTTTTTATTGTACATGGATTACATGAACTAAAACTCCCTAGGGAGAGCGCCACGTGGCACCGTTCCTCGTTTACGCACGCCTTTTAATATATTAGTATAGATTTTGGTATATTAATTAAATTGAGGCCACGTGGTCAAATCTTATATGGAGCATGTTTCTAAATTTTTAATGTATGTTCATTACATGGCATGAAACAACTAAAGAGAAAGTGGCACATGACATCTAGACTTAATTAAGAATGCTTTCTATTATATGTTAGCATATATTTCCGATCCCTCTAAAAATAGGAATCATTATTTCATTCAAAAAAATAAAAATCATTATAGTATAAAAAATAATTGTCAAAAAAGACATTTTCTCCTTTTATTATTTTCTCGTTTATAAGAAACACCTTTTATAATCTTTATAGCAACTTAAGACTTTTTGATAAGTTATAATTTTATTTCATAGCAAAATCCATATGAAGGCGGCCTCTACTCAAAACAAGGTAGCCCCCCACTAGGTGGGCGACATTTTTATAGTGCAAACACACACCCTATAGAGAGGAGTCCACCTTCATAGCACAATTACATCCAGTTTATAGTCTACCCCTAGGAACTCTAAATGCAACACACTGCAATATTACAATCATGTACCAATTAGTGCACGCAGGCACCATAATACAAATTTAATGGATCCAAGCTGAGCAACAGTGACTCCAAGCGCACCAATTCGAAGCTTATAGCCACGCAATGAATTCATCTTGACGCCTAAGCCCTTGCTTGGCAAGAGAATCTGCAACAAAATTGGAGCTTCGACCTTTGTGGGTTATCTCAATGCTTATCATTTCCTTCCGGCAGCTTCTAATGAAATTTAGATAGTACATCATATTCCAAGGACCACCATTGTCATTGTTACACCACATTACTGCGTTAGAGGAATCCGATTCTAGGAGAAGGCTCGCTGATTTTGTTAAGCTGCTATAAGAGGAGATGGATATAGCTCTATGTATGGCAAGGATCTCCGCGCAATTTATCTCCATATATGGAATGGGAGTAGAGAAGAGGCACACAAACTTCCCTTCATGATTTCTCAAAACTCCACCGATAGCTGCACATGTGTTGGATATGACCACGGATGCATCCACATTCCATTTTAGAACATTTTTGATTGGAGGAGACCATGGGATGTATGATGGCTTGATGATAGCGGGATCTGCAGCTCTAGATACACCCTCCCACTCCAAGCACCATGGATTTCTTTGGATATCCGATGGGGAGTATGGAAAACCCTCCTCCCATCCACTAATCCACCATCCCATTCTGAGAAGCACCAAGTCCCGAAGGTCCTTTACAGTGGAAGATGAGGCTTGAAAAATTCTGATGTTCCGTTCTTTCCATACCGTCCATACAATGATAAAGAAAGATGCTGCCCACACTTTAACAAAAAACTTTTTCCCTTTTTTTATCAATTTCCATTGCGCGAATGCTTCACTCAGGGATTTAGGAAATACCCATTTGAGATCCCATAAATTAAGCCACCACCCCCATAGTTGCCTTGATACCTCACAGTGGAGAAGCAGGTGGTCACTTGATTCCGGGCATGAACTGCACAGTGGGCATACATCTTGGTCAATAGGTAAAATCCCAATGGATGCTAACTTGTGCCTCGTATTTATTTTGCCTAAAATAGCCAGCCATACAAATACCTCAATACGGTGTGGCACCAAGCCCTTCCAAACGCCTTTGACGGCGTCGCACACCATAGGTGGATTAAGTTTGCATAACTCTTGAGTGAATGATTTGGTGGAGAACTGGCCTAATTTATTATGGGCCCATATCAGCGAATCATTTGCGTCCTTATCCAAAAAAACCTGCTGGAGCATTTCATCAAGCCGAGATTTCTCTGCAATGTCTTGTGGCCTTAGCTCTCTCTTCCACGCAAAACTCCAAATCCAGTTTAAAGTTATATTTTTTTACGAGATACTATCATACCCTATTTTTAGAATTTGGCACACCGGTTTCCAACGTTGGCCCACCGATTTTCGTGTTCTAATACACCACTTTTTTTTTTATCGATGCCGCATGTGCTTCGGGTCTTTCCTTTCTCCTCTAATACCGAAAATCGGTGGGTCAGAATCAGAAAATAAAATTAGTTTTTTTCTCGCAAAAAACAAATTTTAAAGTATCAAATTGTCGAAAAAATATAAAAAATTGTTTCCCGCAAAGGATGGTATATAAATGATCTATAATACATATTCACGTTTAGAAATGTTTAAACTTGTGTCAATATATCTTCAATGCTCTAAATTTTCGAACCATTGGAAAGAAAAAGGAAAACCTGATAAAGAGGTTGAAAATCTGGGTGAAAATGAGTTACTGTTAGTTCAATTATATCAAATCAAATGATATGTCGCTATTAAATAACTAGTAAGGCATCATCAAATATAGAGTATAGTCCCTCATAAAACAATACTCTATAGAGTATATACAAATATGGTACTTATTAGTTAATTTATTTGACTTATGATGACGCCAACATATTTCATTTCTTTGTTTAAAAATTTGCATGTTAAGCGAAACACGCCATTCCCCTTAGTATTAAAATCAAGATTTTGTTTAAAAGTTTACCCAAACTTACCATAACATATCTTATGAACAACTTTTCTAGCTCTTTAAGTTAGTTGCAGTAGGTTTGAATTCTCTAACAGTTTGTTCATCCAACTCTTTCTTTTTCATTCCCTTCTCTTAAGCACAACTATCATGCCTTCTTTAGCTCATAAATTCTTGCCCATCAAAATATCAGTTAGTAATGACTTCTTGTACCTTCACTTGTTTAAATTAGACCCCCCATTTCCCTTAACAAACACAAGTATCTTAGTAAGTTTCATTCACACAAAAGTTTAAGTCGAAGACTCGAACATGAAGGTATTGGTGACATTAACGTTAGTGATTGTAACGATCCTAAGTAGTGTCGTTAACGGGTACAATTGCAAGATTGTACAATTTATCTTCGGTGATTCGCTTTCGGATGTAGGCAATAATGAGTACCTCCCTAGAAGTCTTGCAAAAGCTAATCTTCCTTGGTATGGTATTGATTTTGGTAATGGCTTGCCTAATGGAAGGTTTACTAATGGTCGTACTGTGTCCGATATTATAGGTACGTGGTACATGTCTAAATTTATAAAATGGGTGTAATTTGACTAATTGGTAAATGATCAAAAAAATGATTTGCATCTTCTTTTTTTTTTTTGTAGGGGATGATATGGGTTTACCAAGGCCACCAGCTTTTATGGATCCAAACTTAAATGAAAATATGATCTTAGAAAGTGGTGTTAATTATGCATCTGGTGGTGGTGGCATTTTGAATGAAACGGGTGGTTATTTCGTAAGTATATAGCAACTCTATATATTGATAATTCAACTTATGGCTTTTTTTATCAACTTATGAATAAATTTGATGTTAACATATGCAGATTCAAAGGCTATGTTTCTACAAGCAAATTGAATTGTTTAAAGGAACCCAAGAGATGATAGCTCGAAAAATTGGCAAAAATGAATCTCACAAGTTTTTCCAAGAAGCTCGTTATGTTGTTGCATTAGGAAGTAATGACTTTATTAACAACTACCTGATGCCGGTTTATAGTGATTCATGGAAATACAATGATGATACTTTCATGGACTACTTAGTGGGAACCTTAAGAGATCAACTTAAGGTAACTTTACTCTTATGTTGACGCGTATCTAATTATTACATTATTATTCAAATTACTATATCACATCCCTTAAATTTGAGACAAGATAAATTTGACACGAGTCGACAATTATTGTAATATATATCTAGTAAATTATCTTAACAATGTAATTGATAATAGACTAGATATGATTTGGCATGAACATACTAGACTTTGTTGGAAAGCGAGCTGAATAATTTATTACTATATTTTACATAATAAATAAAAACTCATTTGGAGTATTTGTTTTCCACCTTGAGTCTAATTTGATGCATATTAAGGATATATTCTCTTTACCATATGTTTGTTTAATTTTACTTATTTTATCTTATTTTTCTGAACTTATCTAAACATTACTCATTTTTTTTCCATAAGATAAAAAAGAACAGATCCGGGTAAATAATGAGCAAAAATTTGTAACCTAGTTTACAACTTTACATCAGTGTAAAGTGATTACGAATAACTAGTACTTCATATGTGTAGGTGTTGCACAGCCTTGGAGTAAGGAACTTGATGGCATTTGGACTTGGGCCCATGGGCTGCATCCCACTGCAAAGGGTGTTGAGCACAACAGGTAACTGCCAAGACAAAACAAACAAGTTGGCCAAAAAATTCAACCAAGCTACAAACAACATGATGGTAGAACTTTCAAGAAGCCTACCAGGTGCTAGTTACAAATTTGGTGATGCCTTTGATGTTGTCAATGATGTCATCAGCAATCCTTACAGATACGGTAAGCATAACTTATACAAGCATGCATATAATCTCTTTGAGCAACAGGTGATAGCTTAGTGGTATTGGCATCACCTCCGATGCCAGAGCTCAAGGGATCAACTCTCACCCCTTGCAGGGAGGGATCCTCAATTTCGCCCCTTCCTTACAAGGAACTTCATGTTACCTTTAAAAAAAATGCATATAATCTCTTTGATCCTTTTCTCAATGTATAATTCTAATATATCAGTGTATTAAATTTTACAAATATGTAACTAAAGATATTAATGGTCAAATTAACGTATTGGAGATTATGTAAGTTAAACCCTACGTTAATTTTGTAGACGACTGTGAGATTATGCCTCATTTAATGAGATTCATTTTATAAGAACAAACAACATAACTATTGTACTGTCTTTTTGGTGGGTTATAGGATTTACAAATTCAGACTCTCCATGCTGTTCCTTTGGAAATATTAGGCCATCCTTAACATGTGTTCCTGCATCAACATTGTGCAAAGATCGGAGCAAGTATGTTTTTTGGGACGAGTACCACCCAAGTGATAGTGCTAACATGATCATTGCTAAGGAGCTCATCAAGAAGTTCAAGTTTACGAGAGTAAACCAAAATGGCGATTCGGCTGATGCTCCTTCTTCACCTACACCAGCCATGGGTCCTGTTGCTGCGCCTTCTGTTGATGCTCCCTCTTCTGATAGTTGATCAGTTCTCCTTAAAAAGTGGAACATTTTCAAGACTTAAGTTTACTATATTATGCTTATTACTATTCATCAATTTGGTTTGTTATTGGTAGGTCAACAATTATATGGTCCATTAGTTTATAGTTTGTGCAATTAAGTGGTGGTTAAGCATATTTGGTGGACTTGTTAGTTACTTGTTGTAGACTTGTAGTTCCAAGTGTATCTTCAAATCTCTTTACAATCCGAATTATGCCTTCCAATTATAACAAGAATAGAAATTCAAGACATGCATGCATGAGCATATTATATCTGTTTGGTGTGCTTTATATTCCGATGCCCTTGCTTTACTTAGGTGTACTTATCGCACGAGCCAAGCCTGAATTGTACTAGGCTCGGCTCGGCTTGTGAGCTCGATAAGTGAAGCTCGGCTGGAGCTCGTGAGCTTCACTAAAGGATCGAGCTTGCTACGGTAGCTTGTATTAGCTCGGCTCGAGCTCGATTTGAGAAAAATAAAAATAAAACCAATACAACATTAAACCAAACGACCAAAAATTCATATTCACAATTTTTTTTAAAATTTGACAGATCTTGTAGAATAATAGACTAAATTAAGTAAATAACATGAATAAACATAATTTATTTCATTTTTTACACGCTAACCAAATGAATTACTTACAAATATACATGAAAATTCGACAAACTAGATCTAAAAGAATACAAAAAGAAAGATATAAATTGTTGAAGCTAAAAATTTGTATGAAAGGATACGTATCGTATAATAATGTAAGTGTTTTAGTCTATAATAACTTTTTAAAGTGCTTTAAATTATAATATTTTTCATATAAAATAAAAATCGAACACGTTCACGAGCTTTTCGAGCCGAGTTTAGCCTATTCGACTCGTCTCGTTTAGGTCCCAAGACGAGCCCGAATCTAATTCGAGCTTTGATCGATTCGAGGCCGAACTATTTGCGAACATATCCAGCTCATTATCACCCCCAGCTTTAATGGTAAGCATAACACCTTTGTTGGAGCCAAGGTCCATTTTGCACCCCAGCGGACCGCATCACATAAGGTAATAGAGTCTAGCGCATTGTTAATCCATTTTTATTTTTATGGCTATACAATAATCCAGGCCCATTAAACACGTTTGGAGGATCATTGTCTAAGTATAACCCAAGTCAGAAAATTCAAATTCAAGGAAAATTAGACAACGGATTATGTAAAAACAAAATTAGTTAGGTGAGATGAAAGATCATGAGAACTGACACTTTTTAAGTCAGACTTTTTAGGAGACGGGATGGTAAAAGAAACCTCACTCCTAAAGAGCCCATAGTGGAATTTGATCGTCTTATGACCTTGAAGTATAATGTCAAATGTTTACCACTAGGCTAAGCTTGCTTCGTAATTATGAAAATTGAGAAGCAGATAATTACTAAATTCAAAATACAAACCACTCGACACGTAGAAGAGAAGCGTGTAAAAGATAAATTGCAAGCCAGTTATTTCATTCCCTCTTATAAAAAAGTTTCTCGCCAAAGCATTTAGAAAGATTTATTCTATGAATTGCACAAGCAAGGCTCTATGTAACAGTCACCAATTAGCAATTACATATGGATATACAAGAAAACAAATTGAAGGCGATAATTTACTAGTCATAAATTTATACGGGAAAATTCATCCCAAAATAGCTTGGAAGCTTCACATAATCATCAAAAATATATGTCACCTAATCCAGCTATGTGATATGGACCACATCCGACATTCATATCACGAAGAAAATCAAGTCGCGGATTTCATTGCAGACATTGACCATCACTCTCCGACATATACAATGAATTCAAAATAAGACAATATTATAGGCTTGCTCATCTTGCACAATTAGATAAACTAGGATATTGCCTTGACAAACGACAATCGTAGTTTTAGTTGTCCCCTTATCCATAAAAAATGAACATCACCAGAAAATAGAAGCAAAAGGATCTTACCTCACTCAGAACATTGGCCAATAAGAAATCAAGAGAAATTATAAGCGGTAACTTTGTGTTATAGGCTATTGTCTAGAATGATCCTCACATTTTCATCTGCGTTTTAGGTACCCCTAACTTTTATAACGTTATTAAACTTAATGATTTGACGCCATTGAAATGGTAAAGAGTCTTATCGGTAAGTACTCAATGCACCTCACATTATCTTTCAAATCCATATGTCGTGCAAAATAGGACAAAAAACATATGTTCAAACTCTTATGAAGAGAAAGATAAAGCAAATCAATATATGGATAGATCCCTATAACTTCATAAGTGAGTAGAAAAACTCTTTAGTGGAGATATAATGGGATTTTGTTGTATACATAAAGTAAAAAAATTAGTAAAAAATAAGAAAATAAGTGCTAGCTATTAACTAGTGGTTGTTAGGTATTGGGGTATGGAGATGGTAATTGGAAGATGAAGGAGAATGAACAAAGTGGCGCCAGATTCATTGCGTAGAGGGAGAATGTGGCATGCGTTTGTGGTGAGACGAAGCATGGACGAAGGCTTTGGCCTCGTCAAAACTTGCTCCTGCAGGTCTGGGCGAGCCAAAGAGCTGGAAGAATCTGCTAGCCTGCAAGTTGTGTTCCTACGCTCGCAGGGTTTCGCACCCCGCGCCCGCATACAACAACTAGGCCAAGATCGTGGGCTTGGCTTGTGTGTTGTATCTTGCTTAGCTTTACTTCTTCTACTAGGTTCCTATTCCTCTCATTAACATATAAATAGGTTTAGAGTTTATTCATCATTATTACTCTAAGATTAGAAGATAGAGTTTTAGGAGAAATCCTTGAGAGCTTATATTCACCATTAAAAAATCATTTTTTTATTCCTAGTGCATATTCTTCTTTTCTCCCAGTTTTCACGTTAAAATTCCTTTGTGTCTTTTATTATTACTTTCTTCAATTTCATTATTCTATTATTGTTTGACATTGATTCCAGATTGATAGGCATACATCAGAACATAAAATTGGTATCAAGAGCAAGGTTTGTGTATTGTCTAGATCTAGAGCAATTAACAATGGAGGATGCGAAGGTTAGAATCGAGAAGTTTGATGGAAAAGATTTCGCCTTTCGGATGATGCAAGCGGAGGATTTCGTGTACCAAAAGAATATTTGTCAACCGCTCTTAGAGCAGAGGCCATCATGCATGGAAGAGGAAAAGTGGAAGGTTCTCAATCGTGAGGCACTTAGAGTTGTTTGTTTGACATTGGCACGGATTGTTGCCTTTAATGTCAAGGATATCAAAACTACAACGGATCTAATCAAAGCACTATTAGATATGTATGAGAAGCCTATGGCTAGGAATAAGGTATTTCTGATGCACATCTTTTCGATTTAGAGATGATTGATGATAGTTCTACTGCTGAACATATTAATGAATTTAATTCAATAATTAGCAAATTGACATATGTGGGAATCTCTTTTGATGATGAAGTTGAAGCCCTAATTTTGTTATCGTCTTTGCGTATTGCTTGGCAAACTGTTGTAACTGCTATTAGTAATTATTCAGAAAAATTTAATCTTGATGATGTATATGTGACTTAATTTTGGGGGAGAGTATCGTCGAAAGGGGGGTATGAATCATTTGGGGTTATAGTGCTGAAAGTAGTAGAGGAAAAAGGAAAACAAAGGAAAAAGGGGGTTCATCTCAAAATAGATCGAAGTCAAGGAGGCGGAGTAAGTCTAAAGGCAAAGCTGGTATTGTTTGTTGGAAATGTGAGGGGGAAGGTTCATCTAAAGAGGGAGTATCCACAACCCAAGAAAAAGGGTGGCATGCCTAACAAAAAGAAAGCAGTGATTTTGACTCATCAATTTTTTCCGCAACAGATGAGATTGGGGACACTTTGATGTTGAGCGTTTATAGTCCCAAAGAGTCGTGGATACTTGATTCGGGTGCATCTTTTCATTCTTCACCTTGTAACGAGTTGTTTCATAACTTCAAACCAAATAACTTTTTGTTTTAGGCTATTTTCTAGAATGATCCTCACATTTTCATCTGCGTCTTAGGTACGCCCAACTTGTATAACGTTATTAAACTTAATGATTTGACGCCATTGAAAAGGTAAAGAGTCTTATCGGTAAGTACTGAATGCACCTCATTTTATCTTTCAAATCAATATGTCGTGCAAAATAGGACAAAAAACATATCTTCAAACTCTTATAAAGTGAAAGGTAAAGCAAATTAATATAGGGGTAGATCCCTAGATATAACTTCATAAGTGAGTAGAATAACTCTTTAGTGGAGATATAATGGGATTTTATTGTATACATAAAGTAAAAAAGTTAGTAAAAAAATAAGAAAATAAGTGCTAGCTATTAACTAGTGGTTGTTAGGCATTGGGGTATGGATATGGTAATTGGAAAATGAAGAGAAGGAACGAAGTGGCATCAGATTCATTGCGTAGAGGGAGAATGTCGTATGCGTTTATGGTGAGACAAAGCATGGACGAAGGCTTTGAGCTCATAGCAGCTCGCAGGCTTTGAGCTCACAGCAGCTCGCAAGCTTTTGCCTCGTCAAAACTCGCTCCCCCAGGTCTGGGCGAGCCAAAAAGCTGGAAGAATATGCTAGCCCGCAAGTTTTGTTCCTACGCTCGCAGGATTTCTCTCCCCGCACCCGCATACAACAACTAGGCCAAGATTGCGGGCTTGGCTTGTGTGTTGTATGTTTCTTAGCTTTACTTCTTCTACTAGATTCCTATTCCTCTCATTAACATATAAGTAGGTTTAGAGTTTATTCATCATTATTACTCCAATTGACATCTGTGGGAATCTCTTTTAATGATGAAGTCGAAGCCCTAATTTTGTTATTGTCTTTGTGTATTGCTTGGCAAACTGTTGTAACTGCTATTAGTAGTTCTTCAGAAAAACTAAATCTTGATGATGTATGTGACTTAAATTTGGGGGAGAGTATCTAGCGAAAGGGGGGTATGGAATCATCTGGGCTTATAGTGCTGAAAGTAGGAGAGGAAGAAGGAAAACAAAGGGAAACGGGGGTTCATATCAAAATAGATTGAAGTCAAGGAGGCGGAGTAAGTCTAAAGGTAAAGCTGGTATTGTTTGATGGAAATGTGAGGGAGAAGGGTCATCTAAAGACGGAGTGTCCACAACCCAAAAAAAGGGTGGCATGCAGTGATTTTGACTCATCAATTTTTTCTGCAATAGATGAGATTGGGGACACTTTGGTGTTAAGCGTTGATAGTCCCATAGAGTCGTGGATACTTGATTCCGGTGCATCTTTTAATTTTTTCACCTTGTAACGAGTTGTTTCATAACTTCAAACCAAATAAGTTGGGTAAGGTTTATCTAGCTAATGATAAAGCCTTGGAAATTGAGGGGAAAGGAGATATGATGATTAAAGAATATGATGGGGGCACTTAGAAACTACATGATGTTAGGTACATTCTAGGGCTAGCAAAGAATCTAATTATGTGGGTCATCTAGACTCAAGTGGTTACAGGACTATGTTCGGTGGAGATGGATAATCTCTAAGGGTTTCATGACCTTGGCTAAAGGAACCAAGGTTGGCACATTAAAAACTACTATAGGGTGTACGAACATGTTGGTTGTGACCACAACGGATGAGACCAAGTTATGGCATTCTAGACTTGGTTACATGAGCGAGAAAAGGATGAAGATTTTAGCTTCGAGTGCAACTTGTCAGGATTGACATCAATTGACATGAAATCTTGTGAGAGTTGTGTATATGGCAAGAAGAAAAAGGTTACTTTCATTAAAAGCCAAGAAACAGTTGAGAAGTGAGAAGTTAGAATTGTGCACACTGATTATGGGTTCCTTTCCTAGTAAATCCCTTGGAGGCTAACGGTATTTTGTTACTTTCATTGATCGCTACAATTTGAAAGTGTGGTTCTACTTCATGAAGCGAAAATCTGAGCTTTATGAAGCGAAGATCTGAGCTTCATGAAACTTTCAAGAAGTGGAAAGATGAAGTCAAGAGTAAGACTGGTAAGAAGATAAAGTGCGTTTAGTTTGATAATGGAGGTAAGTATGAGTTGGCAGAGTACAAGAAACTCTGTGAAGAGTACAAAATCATTTTAAAGAGGACTATTCCAGGAAAACCTCGACAAAATGAGGTTGCGGGAAGTATAATGTTGCATAAAAGGCTACCTAAGATATTCTGGGTAGATTCAGTTAGTAAACCAGCTTTCTTGATTAACAAAGCGGCTTCAATTTCTTTGGAATTCAAGATACCTGAAGAAGTGTAGAGCACGAAGGAGGTGAATCTTTCTTACTTGAAGCTCTTTGGTTGCGTTGCTTATATTCAAACTGAGAATTGTGACAAGTTAGACCCAAAAGTTGCTAAATATTTCTTTATTGGGTATGGTTCTTAGAAGTATGGTTATCAAGTTTGGGAACCATAAGATAGAAAATTTTTGAGGCACTTTGATGTGACTTTTGATGAGACTAAGTTGTACAAGGATGTGTATGGTGTTAAGTCCGATGGTACTGAACTAGTGAGAGTTGAGAAGGAGGAGTTTGTGGAGTTGGAGGGCATATCTGATGAAGATGTTCATATTCCAGAATGGGTTGAACAACATGATGATGAGGTTCACACTCATTGATGAGGACCAGATTCGGGAGAGTCGCATTTCTAAGGATTAGTGATTCAAATGGTGCTATTGTTACTAGTACACTAGTTATAACAGGCTCTCATTCTAGTACAAGGAGAATAGTCTCACATGTTGACTTAAAAAAGTCTACACGGGTGATCAAAGCACGTATTCAATATTCACCTTCTATGTATTATTTGTTACTAACTGATGCAGGTGATTCAGAATGTTATAAAGAAGTTGTGAATTCGAATAATTCATCTGAGTGGGAGTTAGCCATGAAAGATGAGATGCAACCCTTGAAAAATAATAAGACAAGGGTGTTGTCTAAGTTTCCTTCATAAAAGAGAGTACTTAGAAACAAATGGGTCTTTAGATTGAACAAGGGGTCTGATGGGAGTATTAGGTACAAGGCGATATTAATGGTTAAGGGGTTTATGCAACATGAGGGTATTGACTACAATGAGATATTTGCTCCACTTGTAAAACTTACTACTATTCGCATTTTGTTGGCTACTATTGCTTCAGAAAATTTGTTTCTAGAACAAACGGATGTAAAGACTGCGTTTCTACATGGTGATCTGGAGGAGGAGATCTACATGAAGTAACAGGATGGGTTTAAATTTCTCAGGAAGGAGAATTTGGTGTGCAAGATGAAAAGAAGCCTTTTATGGTTTGAAGCAAGCTCCAAGACAATGGTACATTAAGTTTGACAGCTTCATGAGTAGTAGTGGATTCGTTAGAGCTGATAGCTATCATTGTTGTTATTTTGAGAGGTATGAAAATTATTATGTTTAGTTACTTCTGTATGCTAATGATATGCTGATTGCTGGTATAAGTATGGTGGTCTTAATAGTGTAAAGGAGAATCTGTCAAAGAAATTTGAGATGAAGGATTTGGGTGCAGCTACATAGATATTAGGCATGAGGATTTTCATATATGGTTCCATAGGTATGTTGAATTTATCTCAAGAAGCGTATATTTAGAAGGTGCTTAATAGGTTTAATATGCAAGATGCTAAGCCTAGGAATTCCCAGCTTCTGAGCGATCTCAAATTGACAAGGGAGGATTCATCTATAACAGATGAAGAAAGTGAGCAGATGGCCTCTCTGTTCCTTATGCTTATGCAATTGGTAGTTTGATGTATGATATGGTTTGCATCAGGCCCGAAATTGCTTTTGCAATGGGAGTTGTGAGTAGGTTCGTTTCTAATCCTGGATTAAAACAATTGGGAAGCTCAAAAGTGGTTACTCATATACTTGAAGGGTACTTTTAGTATGGGGATTTGCTTTTGGAAGAAAGGAGTGAAGCTTGAGGGGTTCGTTGATGCTGATCTTAGTGAAGATATCGTTACAAAAAATAGCACTATGAGGTACATGTCTATTGTTGGTGGTACTACAGTTAGTTTGAATGTTTGATGCCCAAATTACAGAAGTGTATCTCTTTATCTCCTACAAAGTATGAGTATGTGGCTATGTTGGAGGCGAAAAAAAGGAGATGAAATGGCTTATTTGTTTCTTTGACGAGATGGGAATATGTCAAGAACGAGTTGTGCTTTTACAGTGATAGTCAAAGTGCGGTGCATTTGCCAAGAATCCTATGTATCATTGTAAGACCAAGCACATTCGATATCGCTTTCACTACATTCGTAGTTTGGTGGAAGAGAAGGTGTTGGGTTCTAAGAATCCAACGAATATGTTTACCAAGAGTGTGACTGCTGACAAACTAAGGTTGTGTAGAACCTTGATGGCCTCTGGTAATTGTCGAAGGAGGTTGTGCATTAAGAATTGAACAGATGATATGATGGTGATTATGTTTATATTTGATGAGTTTGTCTCCACTTAGATCGATCTCCAAGTGGGAGATTGTTGGGTATTAGAGTGTGTAGGGTGTGCACGGTCAAGGACTGACGGCCCGATGGACCGGAAATCTTGTATTTTTTGGACCGAGACGAACAAATTTCGGTCCGATCTAGACCAGTTTTTCATGGTCTGGTCTGGTCCAGTCTTGGACTTGTTAATTGAACCGAAATTTATATTTTTTATAGTAATGAATAGTAGGTTTTTAACTTACTAAATTTCTACCTTTTGAAACTTTATTTAACCTATAAACTTTTTTTTTACTAAAATAATAGAATTCTGATCCAACTGGTCATGACCGGAATTTTTCGAGTTTGGACCGGACCAGACCAGGCTGAAAACTCGAAATCATGATTTTTTTGGACCGAGGACCGAACCGTAGATTCCGGTCCGATCCTGGTCTTTGCACAATCCCTAGAGTGTGGAGATGGTAATTGGAACATGAAGGAGAAGGAATGAAGTGGCGTGAGATTCATTGCATAGAGGGAAAATATGTGGTGTGTGTTTGTGGCAAGACGAAGCATGGATGAAGGCTTTGAGCTCATAGCAGCCCGCAGGTTTGGGCGAGCCAATTAAGAGCTCAAAGAATCTGGCATCCCGAAGGTTATGTTCCTGCCGCCACATGATTCCACGCCCCGCACCCGCGTGTAGCAACTAGGCCAAGATTGTGGGCTTGGATTGTATGTTGTACGTTGCTTAACATTACTTGTTTTACTACTTTTCCTATTTCTCTCATTAACATATAAATATGTTTAGAGTTTATTCATCATTATTACTCTAACATTAGAACCAAAAGCTTTATGAAAAATCCTTAAGACCTTGTATTCAGCATCAAAAACTTATTTTTCATTCCTAGTGTATATTCGCGATATTTCTCTCGGTTCTCGGATTTTCACGTTAAAATTCCTTTGTGTCTATTTATTGCTTTCTTTAATTTTGTTGTTCTATTATTGTTTGACATTGATTCTAGATTGATAGGCATACATACGTTAGAATTTACAATAGTAGCACCTAGCCATATCAATAAACAGATCAAAAAAGTATTCTAGAGGTTTGATAAACGAAAAGATAGAAGGAGAGAAGGACTATAAATGGTGTAACAAATATTCACAATTAATAATAATTATTAATATGATCAATTAATTTATCAAATTAAATTAGTCTCTTTGAAATGTTAGGCAATTTACCATTTTTAATTACTCCCTCCGTCTTTTTTTATTTGCTACAAGCACTTTTTCACAAAGACCAAGGAAAAGGGTGGGGACCACTGTGCAGAGGGTGTGCAGTTGGTGATTTAAAGAAAAGTAATGGTGCTTAATTAACTTGTGATAAAGCAGATTAAAAGGCAAAAAAAGCAGTTGGCCCACATTCTTTTAAAAGTAGGCGCCACATATATTGAAGAGGGATTTCATTTCCCTCCAAAATTTTTATACAACAAAGGAACTAAAATTTTCTGTTACAATTATACAACCAAAGGGAACTAAAATTTTCCCTCCAAAATTTTTAAGCTAGATTACATAACAGGGTTTGAAAATTTCCCCAAAAATTCGAAATTAAGGGGGAATTGAATTTTCCCCCAAAAAACATGAAAAAAAATCCTAACAAACTGTGGACTATATATACACAACACTTTTGCACTTGCATTTAATTTTTTCACCACTTCCATCAACCAAACCAAAGACACCAACCAGCAGCCTAAACCACCATAAAAAACACCAAACAGTAGCCATTTCCTTGGGGGGGGGGGGTTGGGTAGATTAACTCTCAGATAAATCATCATAGAGTTTTATAAGCCATTTCTGATTTCATAGCTTCACTTGAGGAAGTGTGGAAGCTTTCTCAGCTTGAACATGTCTGGCATCCATAGCTTAGCTATGGCCCCCTAGACAGTTCTATTGATAACACTTCAACACCATCCCCATCAGCTCTTAATTCACCACCAAATTACCCAACTTTTGATCTGAATGACCCACTGCCAAAACCAAAACCAAAACCAGTACCACAACCATTACCAGAATTACAAGTTCAACCACAACAAGAGGCTTTTGCTTAACAGAGCACCAGCAGCATCAAGGAAGAAGAAAATTTCTTCACAACAATGGAACATGGAAATGGTGAAGATGAGGTTGTTGCTGAGTGGTTAGATGATGACTCAGATGTCACGTCTCAGAATATGATTGGACAGATAGTGAATCAGATGAAGAACATGAAGAACAGCAACAGCCAGAACAAGTGGTCAATAGGACCCATTTTTTGCACAACCATTCAAGATGTCATGTTGCAAACAGGCTACAACAAGTAGCTTACACAAAAGTTAATGGCAGATTCACTATACCTCAGGGGGTTGTAAAAAGAATTGCAATTGAATTGAATACTTCAAGGTGGACAATTGGAAGAATATGGAAGAATGTAAGACAACAACTTCAAGAAAATGCAAGAATAGATGTGAATCACAGAAAAACAGGGAGGGTAGGAAGAAAAAGAATTCAATTGGATCCTCAAAGGTTAATGGCAATTCCTCTAAGAAAGAGGACTACTAAGAGCAACAGCAGCACCTAGGATACACAGGTCTACATTGCACAGGTTGGTGAAAAGGGGGCAATAAAAAAACACACTAATGCCATAAAACCACATCTGACCACAGCACATAAGGTTGCAAGGGTGTGTGGTGTTTGGGTTCTATCATACCAAACACTATCCAAACAATACCAAAATTCAGCAACATGTATAATTTGGTTCATGTGGATGAGAAATGGTTTTGCATGAGCAAAATTTCTCAAAGGTACTACCTAGCTCCGGGTGAAGTGAGCCATATAGAAGATGCAAAAGCAAGAGGTTCATAGTCAAAGTCATGTTCATAGCTGCACTAGCAAGGCCACACATTCATGGATGGAGAGGTCAGTTTTGATGGGAAGATAGGAATCTTCCCATTCATAGAAGAGGTGGCAGCAAAGAGGTCAAGTTGTAACAGAGATGTGGGTGTTGAAACCAAAGCTCAATTAAGCATCACAAAAGATGTCATAAGGGAGAAGTTCATAAAGCACATACTACATCTATAAGAGAAAGTGGCCAGAGGATGGATGCAAGCAAATATGGATTGTCCAAGACAATGCAAGGCCACACATAGCAAGTAATGATGAGCAGTTCATGTTGGAAGCACAAAAAGATGGTTTTGATATCAGATTAATCAATCAGCCAGCACAGTCACCAGATATGAATGTGTTAGATCTTGGTTTTTTTAATGCAATTCAAACCTTAAAAGATCAAATAGCACCTAGAAGTGTGAAACAGTTGGTGAAGGCAGTGAACAAGGCATTTGACAACTATGATCCTAAGCTATCAATCATATTTGGTTAACTCTACAACAAGTGATGAAGGAGACTATAATAGTTAAGGGTAACAACAATTACCACATACCACATATGGGGAAGAAATCACTTGAGAGGAGGGGTGAGTTACCAACAGTATTGTCATTAGCCCACAATTAGTAGAAGAGAGCAGAAAATGGGCAGAAGAAGGTCATCTTAAGATGACAAGAAGAAGCAAACTATGGGGATGAAGATTCAGATGATGGTATTGGGATAATATAAAGCAAAAACAGCAAGCAATGGGCATTTGAAGGCCATTTTTTGGGCATTAGAGTGCAAGAACATTTTGTAAGTAAAATACAACATATATAGGTTGTTAAACATTTTGTATATGTAGTTAAAACATTTTGTACTAAACTTTACATTTATAATATGTAAACATTTGGGTTATGTTAAGTTAAAAAAAAAGAAAAACTTCATATAACATCCATAATAAAAACAGTTAGTAAAAAAAAAGTTCAGTATGTAGGTTTAAAAAACAGTAGTGATGTAGTATTTCATGTTAAGTTAATAAAATAGTTCATGTGAAGTTATGGTAAAAAAAAAAGGTTCATGTGAAGTTAAGAACAAAACAGGGTATCATTGTATCAAACAAATGATTGAGAAAAAAAGAAAATCAAATTAAACATTGTTGCAAGAAAAATTCAATTAGATTTCATTTTTTTCTCAATCATATTTAAGACAAAATGATAATGAAGGCCAATTTTTAAAAAACACAGTTAAGGCATGATTAAAGTTCCTCTCAGGGAGTCCCCACTCATCCATAATACTCAACACATGCTATTAAAACAGAAGAAAAGTTGAAAAGAAGAGCACAAAAAATTGGTGGCAACATGAGTATACTGGTCTTAAAAGGCATAATGTCCAAAGTATAAATCATCAGACCTCATTTATCATTGAGGAACATAGTGCACCTCTCATGTAAACTTTCTATATGTCATTAAAACTCTATTGGACAGCCAAAAAAAAAACCAAAATATAACACATATGCCTCATCAATTCTTTATACTACTATTCTAATCATTTTACCACTGATTAAATGCAAAATGGAGTAAGAATTTGGATGTAACATCCTATTTCATCATAGAGGATCACACCAACACACACACAAAACTATTAGCCCAACTAATACCCAACCAACCCATGTAATCCCCCAAGACCCCTATTTAATCCCCCAACTCCCTTTATAATCCTTCCCTCCAAACACAACATATAAACAGAACAAATGAAGGCCAAAAATAACATGTTTTAACAGTTCAAGGCAAACACAACATATAAACAGAACAAATTAAGGCCAAAAATTACATGTTTTAACAAATAAAGGCAAACACAACATATAAACAGAACAAATGAAGGCCAGAGAAATAACATGTTTTAACAGATCAAGACAAAGACAACATATAAACAGAACAAATCAAGTCCAAAAATAACATGTTTTAACAGATCAAGACAAACACAACATATAAACAGAACAAATGAAGGCTAAAAATTACATGTTTTAACAGATCAAGGCAAAATAACATATAAACAGAACAAATCAAGGCCAAAAATTACATGTTTTAACAGATCAAGGCAAACACAACATATAAACAGAACAAATGAAGGCCAAAAATTACATGTTTTAACAGATCAAGGCAAAATAACATATAAACAGAACAAATCAAGTAAAAATAACATGTTTTAACAGATCAAGGCAAACATAACATATAAACAGAACATATCAAATTACATGTTTTAACAGATCAAGGCAAAATAACATATAAACAGAACAAATCAAGTAAAAATAACATGTTTTAACATATCAAGGCAAACATAACATATAAACAGAACAAATGAAGGCCAAAAATAACATGTTTTAACAAATCAAGGCTACCTAAATATATTTTCGAACAAATCAAGGCAAAATCAACATGCGTATGAACAAATCAAGGCAAAATAACATTTATATAAACAGATCAAGGCAAACCTAAACTTATTTTCGAACAAATCAAGGAAAAAATAAACAAATCAAGGCTACATAAACTTATTTTCGAACAAATCAAGGAAAAAATAAACAAATCAAGGCCAAAAATTACATGTTTTAACAGATCAAGGCAAAATCAACATGCGTATGAACAAATCAAGGCAAAATCAACATGCGTATGAACAAATCAAGGCAAAAACAAGTAAAAAACACAAAAACCTATACATGCAATCTAATCAAACGCAACCCCACAGGCAAAGCATGTTAAAAAAGCTTCCTAAAATTGTAAAAACAGAGATTTAAGTTAAGGAGTGGACCGGTCTGAGCCAAAATTAGAAAGGGGACGCTGGGAAACCATTTCGAGATGGTTTTTTACCAACAGAGGTAAGATCGCCATGATTTAAAGCCTTCCGGTGGTGGATCTTGCGAGTTTTCCATTTTTTTGCCCTCAACTACACCACCAAATTGAAGATCTGGTGGTTTTCTTGAAGGCGCGCCACAAGCCCAACAAAACGAACCAAAATCCAAGGGTTTTTTTGAAACCCTAGATTTTTTTGCCTCAGCATCGAACTCGTCCATCAAATCAAAGAGCCGTTTCTTTGAATTCGGAGTTAACTCATCCATCATATACCCAAAAAACACAAGAAACAGGGGACTCGCTTTTCTTAAATCACTCAAAAACCACAAAAACTAGGTTTATAATGATCGCAGAAAAGAGTAGAGAATTAATCTACTGTTTTTTTCAACAAATTTGGAGTGTAAAACCCTAGATCTAAGGGTTTGAAGAAGAAGAAGAGAGAGGAAAGTGAGCGTCAGAAGGAGAGAGAGAGTCAGAAGGAGAGAGAGGAAAGCGACGGAAGAAATGAGTTTAGGGTTTGGAGGGAAGGATTATAAAGGGAGTTGGGGGATTAAATGGGGGAGTTGGGGGATTTAATGGGGAGGTTGGGGATTAAATGGGTTGGGTGGGTTTAGTTGGGCTAAATATTTTGGGCTGATGTTTTGAGGGATTTGGTTTATTATCATTTGTAGTAAGATTGGCAAATGTAGCAAATAAATTGAGACACCTCTAAATGGCAAAATGTAGCAAATAAAAAAAGACGGAGGGAGTAGTAGCTAATGCGGCCAAAGATAACTTAAGAATATACTTCCTCCGTCTTTAATTAGTTGTTATATTGTTGTCATGTTGTTGGCACAAGTATTTAGGAAAGGATGAAAAGTGTGGTGGAGACCATAACTTTATGGAAAAATGAAAAAATATTTGAAAGTTATAGGTAGGAAAATGACAAAAACAAAATGAAATATTGGTACTTTTAGTGGACCATGATTATCAATAAAGAAATATAGTATATAAAAAATGACATTTATTTATGACAAATGTAGCAAGTAAAAAATACCGAGCTATGAGTACTTGAGAGAGCTTAGTAACCTAGTGCATGGATACAGGTAAATGCACCTTGCACCTTGCACCTTGGTGTATGATGATCAAAATCTAATAGATTTAACAAAAGCTAAGTAAATTATACTCCCTATGTTTCTCAATAATAGCACTAATCATCTGACTTTCACGTTTGTCAATGTATCTCTAAGATTAATCCGACAATATTTTACTTAATAACATATGTAGCTTATACTTTATGATAAAAAAAAGTTATAATCAAAGTTAATAGATGAATAGTACGAAAATCAAACAGTTGCAGGTATGAAACTAAGAAAATTATTATTCTTGACAAGGGATTGCTCATTGACCAGTTAATCTGTTAAAGAAATAAAGTTGAAGCCCTTTTATACTTGATAGTCAACAATACTATAAGCAAATGAAAGAAGTCAATAATAATCATTATGAAATTATTCATAGTGGCAAAAAAGATGAGGGGAGAATAATTACAATGTAATTCCTTTCAAATTCTTTGACATGTAATTCCTTTCAAAAACATACTCTAAAGACATATATAGTGACAAATAATAATGAATCAAAAGAGAGACAAAATGACTAAACTTTAGCAATAAAATTGCAACTTTAAGCATGCTCTGTAGCTGTGGGCTGCCTAAACTTAAACTGTTGAGATTGTCATTTTCTTCACATTTGCTGGCAAAAGCTGAACCGTTCAGCCCCACTAAAGAAAAGGATTCTTAAATTTATACAACTTTATAATGGTTTTTGCATGTGATAGATACAAGTTTAGTGAGTGAGTACTGAGTGGCCATAAAAATCCTTGAGACAAAAAGAAGTAGAAACTTGTAGTGGTCACACAGTGGATTAATACTCAATTTCCACTTCTCCACTTACTTCATAAATTATGTAATCACAAGAGATACGTTTTCAGATATTTTTACAGCTGCTTGCTTTCAAACCACTTTCATTCAGATAGTCTACGCGTTAATTTCGTATGAAATTTCGTCTGAAAACTTTACATTGTGCTATCGCTATCCATGTGCATTATGAGCAACTTATTAGAACTATATGTAAAATGCGTTATTGTTTACAAAGTACCATAATTATGAGAAACGTATGATGTTCTAAGTTCTATATATATATTTTTTTTTGACAACGGCAAAGCGTACAATAAAAGAAAAACCTAAGAACAAACCAAACCGGAACTTAAAAACCTAAGTTCTATATTATGCTTGTACGTGTGTGCATATATATATTAGAAAAGTGGGCATCTTTACAATGCCAAATCGATATGTATGACGGACCCCTAAGTATAAAATGTATTATAGTGTGCAAAATACCATAATATGTTCATTTAATTAAAACCCCTCATTCTACTTATTTGCTCATTTAGAGCGACAATAGTTTGACTAATTATGAAAAATGTATAATGTTCTAATCTTTATATGTCTGTGGGGGTGTGCACATCACATATATAAATGATGTGTTCCATACACTCTTAATCAATGAAGTTATTTGCTAAAACTTACCACCTTCGTTTATTAATACTTGCAACCTATTCCATTCACAATACTTATAACATTTATCTTTTGGATAAATTTTCATACTAGTAACACGTTATTTCATTGTTGATCATATCACATTGGTCATGTCTCACTTAATAATGTAAACCATTTGACAAGAGTTGTAGCATAAATCATGTCGTTTTCTTTGTCTGAACTTCGGTCTAGTTATACCATTATATGATTTACGGACTCTACTGTGTGAGAAAATTATTGAACTTTGCGAAGTTGTAAAAGGTGCTACCTCTCACTCAATTAGATTTTCTTGTTAATGTGACTTTTTCTTATCAATTCTCTTTTAGCTAGTATTGTTAAGTTATTAGACTGTACCACATCAGCTTTCCACTAACTTTTACCTACTTTTTATTCTTCAGAGTCACTCCAGACTCATTCCAGTTTTACACTCTATCCCTCAAACTCTCTCCGGACTCTCTACCAAAAGTTTAAAATATTATTTTATATTTAATCATTTCATGTTTTTTTTTTCTATAACATTATAAACTTAATATATGTCATGAGAATATATAGTGTAAATATTTACCGATCATTATAACATTAAAATTACAATTTAATTATATGGTTATTTATTTAAGATTTTTAAGGTTATCTTAATCTTATATAAATTATGGGACAGAAATTGAGTACATTTGAAATAATGACATAATTTAAAGGCATTCATAAACATTATTAGTTGCATGTATAATTGATAAAACATAAAAGAAGTACAGCCACACGAAATAGAAAATCACACACGAAATTTAATTAAAAGCAACCTAGTCATCAAAAGTCCATCCATATAAAAATATAATAGATGAATTTTTTTTTAGATGATAGAGAGAAAAGGAAATTTGATATGAGAGAATATAGGATAATGTAAAAAAAAGGTGTACATAGAGTTATTTATAGGCATTATTACAAATTATTATATAATAAATTATACAAATTATGACCTTTTTTATTAATAAAATTTATAATTGTTGCAATTTGTGCCATTGAATTTGTGCAGTTGGAAGGAAATATCCGTTGCATTTGTGCTGGTGGGACATGGCAATAGTGCCATCAAAGACAAAGTGAGTCTTTGTTAGAGTTATGAAAACCAAAACTCTATCCAAGACTCATTCCACTTTTGTTGCACATTATCACATGAGACTTTGTCAAGTCTGTGCTTCAAACTCATTCTTCAGACCGCGATAGATACATTCTAAATTGTAGGATTATCAACTTAATATTAGCTTATAGTCTATGAAGATAGAGCTGAAAAAGATTGACCTGACCTATCAACATGACCCAAATCTAACCCAAAATGACGTGTTAGGGTTGGGATTTTCTGCCCAGGTAAGTAATAGACACGACTTTCCCGTTTCATTAAATAGGTTAGCTAAATGTTGATATTTTCAACCCGAAATATCCCGTTTAAAGCTGCTTAACTAATTTTTTACATATAAATTTCCTACAAAATTTGTTGAGATTAGTGAAAATTTAAGAAATACTAGTTGTAGAAAACATTTACTAATAACAAACTCTAATCACGTATACTTTTAGGTGAATTTCTTGTTGAAAAATAATTACTTAATTAAATTTTAATAATAAGGAATATATAAACGGGTTAAATGAATGAATCGTTGAATAAACAAGTCATTAGAGTTGAGTTTTTCAACTTGTTTAATAAACAAGTTAGATTTAGATTGAAACATATATAATATTCAACCTATTTATTGTCAACCTGAATTCAAACCCAACCTCACCTCACCTCATCTCATCTGTTAACTAGCTCTGATGCAAGGTGATATATCGTATAATCATGTTGCTAGAGCTTTTGTCATAAAATAAGGCGGTCCGAATTTGTTTCCTCATCAATAATAAATATAATTTTACTTCATAATAAACTAAGATGAAACTCACTATAAATTAAACAGTTTCTTTTCTGTCTAAAGGTCCTTCCCGAGTTCCCGAACACATGCAAGAAGTGTTAATACTTAATTGTAGTTATTAAAATATAAACGTACAAGGTCTTACTTGATGAAAATTATTAAAGTACAAGTCGATTATTATTAGATTTTGTTAATTGATGCAAAAATTGTACCACATTACAATTTTTGATTAAGTAGTACTAGATATTCACTGTCAATTATAAAATAAAAAAATAGAAAAATAATCCGAAGTCTGTTAAAGGATGGAGGGAGTAATTAGATAGAAGTAGAATTAGGGATGGATGGGGTGAGTAATGGGATAGATAGAACACAGAAGTATGAATGTAGATAAAGCAAAGTTCACGCGCATGTGAGTTGTGAGAAGAAGGGCATTCAAAATAAAGCGGCAGTATCAACAAATTTTCAAGCCAAGAGTAAATTGGTAGTAATACTCGTATATAAAGAAGACAACTTCTCATACCAAACTAGCATAACCTTACGCTGATTAACCTGACAATTAGAATTAATACAAAAGTACAGGTCATTTTTTAGACTCAACCAACAATTATTATTTGCTGATAATAAGTAAGAACATTTCCCTAATATCACTTCATATATATATATATACACATATACTATACTAGTATCTAACACCGTACCATACATAATAATATTGATGGTATCAAAAATCACTACTACAATAAATTATTAATGCATCACATAGTAGAAATAATTATAAAGAGTAGTCTATTGAGGTATCAAACTCTAACAATCAACACACTCTCTAGACCTTGGAGTATGGCGGTTGTTAGCTCCTGAACCAGGGTAGTCTTGAAGCTCGATGGTCTGCTGCATCTTTCTTTCCTTTAATATATTTCCGTCTTGCATTGCCTCTACAGCATCCTGCTTTGGCAGCATGTAGTTTCATTAATACTCGTATAAGAGGTATAATACATATATATACTAGTCCTATATGCACGCGATGTATGCGAAAACAAACAAAAGGTCAATTGCGTAACAATATATAAAAAATAAAGTTTATTATATATTTTTCTTCTGTTTTTTGAAAGCCAATAAATGAATAATAGAGATTGAGGGTAATTAAACTTGGGCTTGTCATATTTTGGTGTCCTATCCATCTTCACATATATAATAGATATATAACCCAACACACAAAACTTTTTAGGGTTTATGAATACTTTGTTTTAGTTAAAATTAAACAAAAAGAACAAGCCCTAATTTGTGATTAACAAAATAAGACTAAGGAAGGAAACAAACCAGGTGAGAGTTCCTTGAAGCTCGGAAACTTGCAAGATTTCCATGCATTAGACTCTTTGTTCCTACAAAATGATATAACATTATCAATGACAATGAATGATGATTAAAACAAACATGTTTTCAGCTACAAGAGGAGTTGTGAAATCTATTACATGAATAACTCAGGTTTTGATTATTTCTAGTTTCATTAGAATAAAAATGATTATGAGGGTGAAAAAATGGAAAGAATAGAAGTAATAAAATGATGTCTGAATAAGAAGAAATTCTTACTTGTAGTAGGGACAGCATTTATGCCAATTATGCATGAAAATCCTAGAAGAACTATGACAAACAAGCGAAGAAGAGATTTTGCCAATGCCATTTTGTAAAAAAATATGTGTTGGCTTTGGTCATCTTAGAGCAAAGTAGTTCAATTTATATACATGCTACATATGTGGGTTAAAGAATGTGTATGTTTGTGAGGTTGGGGTAAGCAATCAATATCATGAAAAAAAAAGTCAATAAAAAGTTGTGATAAACACAGCTAATGAAAAAGATTGTCTTAAAAAATCAGACATTATACTATTTTTCTTGAGTTGATCTTTTGCCAAATCTAGCTTTTTATGAATTGTCGTCTCTCTTTACATATTGTACGCACTAAAAAGGTCAAAGATGGGTGTGAAACTGTGAATGTGTTAAAAAAATCATCATGCCTAAAGATGGTGAAGGAGGGCATCAAGATGCAAAAGTAGTCACTATTCAAGTGGATCCTGACAAGAGCATGATGATGGATGCATAGCAAGTTGTTCACAACCTTGATTTCTCTATTCCACGCTTAGAATCATTTTCTTTTGATCTTATTTGATTTCTTATTCAAATTATCAACTTCTATGCTGTTATCTCTAATCAAGGTACGTGGATCTAATTAATCTAAATTGGGATCTTTTTCACTGATAGTTTGATAGGCTGTAACGAAAAATGATAGTAGTATTGCTTGGTTATAGATTCATGAGTATCTTTACAGTTCCCTCTAGGGTTTTCTTGTGAGGGTTTCTAGGCGATTGTTAGGGTTTCCGGTGGTTTGGTTTCTCGAGGCTAACTCGAGTTGTGGGCGTCGCTTTTGAGGCTATTTTGAGGTGTGGGTGCAGGTTTTTGACGACGCTCAGGGTAGGGGGGTTTCCTAGGCCCTCTACAATTGTGTGGAGCAATGGATTTACGGGACAAGGAGAGGAGTTGTACTAGGCCTGGCAATCAGGTCGGGTTGGGTCAGGTTCGTGTTCGGGTCACCTATAATCGGGTTGACTAACACCTGACCTGAACCCGACCTGTTTATATAATCGGGTCAAAAACAAGAACCCTAACCTGATCTGCAACTAATCGGGTCGACCCTAACCTGACCTGCTTGACCTGATTTTTTTAACGTACTTTTTAGTGGGCTAACCTGAACTGATAGACTTGTTATTATTTCAATTTGACCCGAACCCATTAACACATATAACCTGATTTTAGGCTTTTCTACTCTCTAAAAAAAATCAAACAAAAAATATTGTTGCTTTTTTAGAAGATTATATACAAAAGATAAACAAGTATCTTTAGAAAAAAAAATGGCAGAACTTGAACAAAAACACATAATATTAGTACCAGCATCTGTAGGCATAGAATTTACAGAGAAAAAAAAAACGTAAGTTAAAAAATACAGAAAATTCAATATTGAACTTACTACTTCTTGATTACTTCTTGTAAAATACATAAAATCAAAATAAAGTAAAAGAGTAGTATAAAAAAATGAACACAACAACACAAACAAACACTCTTACACTCATACATAGCAATTTAAACATTCTTTAAACGGAAAAAAAGGAGGAGAATTGCTATGGTCGATTGAAGCAAACGAAACAAGCGAAGCTTCTTGAAGAGCAATCGTTTGAAGTGCAGCAAGTTGTAATCCGAAGAGGAGAGAGTAGATAGAGATACTGAGTGCAAGAATTAGCGCAGAAGAATTAGTTAGGTCATATGAACTTCTTCAATCAAGATCTGCGCCTTCTCTCTAGTTTCTACCTCTCACTTCACGCACATCAACGACGCTTAATTGACGGCGTTGCAGCGGTTTTCATGGCGGTCATATAAGCATAAAGGAGAGGAGGGGCTGAGAACTGAGAAGGAGAGGAGGGGCTGAGAACTGAGAAGGAGTGGAACGAAGAGGAGAGAGAGATTGAGAGAGTGACGGCTTTTTGATGTAAGTTAGGTTAGGTTATTTTTCAAGAAATATGAGTAAGAGATTTGGCTGGTCAAATGAGGCCCAATTCTAGCATTTAAAGTTTGACTCTTAAAAAATTCAGGTTAGACGGGTCAATTTCAGGTTGAAAATTTCGACCTTAACCTAACCCATTTATTTTTCAGGTCGGGTTCGTGTCGACCCATTTAACTAATCGGGTTGAAAAACTCAACCCAAACCCGCTATTTTCATGTCGGGTTCGGGTCGGGTTATCAGGTTGGGTCAACTTTTGCCAGGCCTAAGTTGTACTGACCAAAACAATATAGAAAAATAATTCTTTGATCATTGATCAATCCACTACAATCCAGAACCCTACGGATGACGCGATTGAGTGGAAAGAGGATGATGGAGAGGACGAAGAGGCTCGAAAAGAACTCGGGCTTGTGGGGAAGATATGGACAAAGCGAACTATCAATGCTACGGCCTTCATGAATAACATGAAGAAGTTATGGCAGCCTATGCATGGATTGGACATTAGTAGTATAGGCGAGAATACGTATGTATTCCAATTTCACCATTGGAGAGATAAATTAAGGGTTGTTGAGGACCAACCCTGGCATTTTGATCGTCACGCTATTCTGTTGAGTGACATAACAGGCAACACAAAACCATCCCAGATGGAGCTATTCGAATTGCCCATGTGGGTTCGAGTCTACAATCTCCCCTTCAAAGGAAGGCTGCAGAGGGAGAACGTGGAAGCCATGGCTAAGAAAGTGGGTCGCTTTATAAAAGCCGATATGTCGGGATCGGTGGGCATTGACAAATCCATTCGCCTTCGGATTGGTATTGATGTCCGGAACCCGTTGGTGCAAAAAATCAAAGTCAAAATGAGGGGAGGGGAGAAAGAATTTTTTGAGGTTAAGTATGAGAAACCGCCGCTCTTCTGCTTCTTCTGTGGCCGAATGGGACATGGTGTGAAGGACTGTTTGGAGTGTAGAGATGAGGAGGAACCACAGGAAAAATTCGGAGGATGGCTCAAGGCTTCACCATGGAAGCGGGTGAGTGAAGGATGGGTTGGCGGTAGTAGAAAAATGCCGAGTAAAAGCGCACGAAGCCTGTTTATCACGAGAGCAAGGCAAGCACCAAGTGTGAAGGTGTGTGCTAAGGTAACTGAAGTTGAAGGTAGGCTGAGAGTTTGCGGGATGGATCAAGAGGGCAGCGGGGGCAGCAGGGAACCAAGTAGGGATGGTGGGACGCATGTCAGCGGGGACAAAAGCGGATGTAGTGAAGTTTTACAGAATAAGAAGGCAGTGGAGGAGAGTGATGAGGGGGACGAAACTATCCTGGAGCTGCAAGAGGCAAGCAAAAAAAATAAAGGGTGGAAGAGAAGAGCTAGAGAGTTGAGTGTAGGGGGCATAGGGGAGCTGAAGGTGAGTGGGGCTAGAAGAAAGTGGAGAGATGGGGAGAATATACAGGAGGAACTTCAGGAGGGAGAAACTTGTGGTATCAAAAAAAAATTGGGCTTGATAGCTCGATATTATGCATTGACCCGGGAATGATTGCAGCTGTTGAAGTGGCGGGCCCCACGGATAGGGCCCTCGGTGATCAATGAGTCACATCCTCGCTTGGAACTGCCGGGGGTTGGGGAGCATGCCGGCAGTCAATACGTTACGGCGCGTTGTGATACATGAAAAACCTCAGATTATATTTTTGCAGGAAACAAAGCTCCATCAAGCTGAGATGGAATGTATTCGGAAGAAACTGAAGTTCAAAGGGATGCTTGCTGTTGATTGTGAGGGGGAAGGGAGACGGAGAAGGGGAGGCATTGGCTTAATGTGGACGGAGGACTGTGAGGTTGACATTCGAACATTTTCTCTAAATCATATCGATACTTTGCTAAAGATAGATGGGGGTCACCAATGGCGTTTCACGGGAATCTACGGTTTCCCCGAAACCGAGAACAAAACAAAGACGGGAGAGCTGCTGAAGGCTTTGAGGAATATGGAGGATATGCCGTGGGTGTGTGGGGGGGATCTCAATTTGATGTAATGGTCGACTGAAAAAAAAAGGGGGCAACGATTTTGAGTTTGAAGAAGCTGTTATTTTAAGGGAAGCTTTACAGTACTGTGGACTTGAGGATATGAATCATGTAGGCTAATACCCTTATACATGGACAAACAACCAAGGGGGGTGGTGGATAATATTCAAGAGAGGTTGGATCGCTTCACTGCTAACCTGAGCTGGATGGAAACATATGAGGGATCCTTTGTCACTCATCTTGAGAAAAAAAAGTCTGACCACCTCCCGATAGTGCTAACTATTCGCACGCGGCTTAATCCTGCTACGGGGAGGACAAAAAAGCGATTATTCCGCTTTGAAGAAATGTGGACAAGGGAGGAGGAATGTGGGCAGGTGATTGCGGAAGCGTGGGTGCGAGGGGAGGGTGTGCTGGGCAATATGGCGAAGACCACTCGTGAGCTTCGGGAGTGGAGTAAACTGAGGTTTGGTGATTTTGCTAAGGAAATGAGGCAGTGCAAGCAACAAATGGGGGCCTTGATGGAGGCGGAGCCCACTTCGAAGGTGATAAACCAAATGAAAGCGATTGATGCTAGGATGGATGAACTTGAAAGAAGGGAGGAAATTTTTCGGAAACAAAGGAGCCGTCTAGAGTGGTTGAAGCATGGAGATAAAAATAAAAAATTCTTCCACTCCAAAGCGAAACAGCGAGCTCGCCGTAATGGCATTAACAGGATGAAGGATGAGGCCGGAGTAATTCACGAAGAGGAAGCGGACATAGCTGAAGTTCCGGTGAACCATTTTGAAACGCTCTTTAGTGCAAATAATGAGATTGACGCGGGGCCGGTTGTGGATAAAGTGGAGTGCCTACTGCCACCCGAAATGAGTGAAAGGCTGGCGGAGCCCTATAGAAGAGAGGAAGTCACTGAAGCCTTGAAGCAAATGCACCCAACTAAGGCACCTCGGCCGGATGGTTTGTGCGCCATGTTCTACCAGCAATATTGGGAGACGGTGGGCGAAGATGTAATGACACAGACTCTCGATTTCCTGAATAATGGAGGTAATATCAATTCGGTTAACCATACTTTTCTCGTGTTAATACCGAAAAAGAAAGAGTGTGAGACTCCCGCAGATTATCGTCCAGTTAGCCTTTGTAATGTTATTTACAAAATTGCCTCCAAAGTGCTTGCCAATAGAATTAAAAAAGTTCTCCCAAAGATTATAAATGAATCTCAGAGTGGTTTTGTCCCTGGGAGACTCATTACTGATAATATATTAGTTGCATATGAGTGCTTTCATTATTTGCGGAAAAAAAAGACAGGGAAGGAAGGGTTTATGGGGATAAAACTAGATATGAGTAAAGCATACGATAGGGTTGAATGGAGGTTTCTTGAAGAAATGATGCAGAAGTTGGGGTTTCCGGGAAATTTCATTCGACTCATTCTGGAGTGTGTAACTACAGCCTCGTTCTCGATATTGCTCAATGGCCAACCCACGCGCCAATTTCGGCCAACCCGTGGGCTCCGGCAGGGAGACCCACTATCACCCTTTCTTTTTATCATTTGTGCAGAAGGTTTCTCTACACTTCTAAGGGACGCAGAAGCACGAAAAGAGATACACGGATTAAAGATTGGAAAAAAAGTGAATGTCATATCTCACCTTTTTTTTGCAAATGATAGTCTGTTGTTCACAAGAGCAAACGAGGGAGAGGCCGAAAAGATTCTAGAAATCCTAACCACCTATGAAGCGGCTTCGGGACAAAAATTGAATATGGAGAAATCGGAGGTGACTTTTAGCCGAAATTTAGAACAAGAAAAGAAACACTTGCTTCAGATGAAGTTATCCTGTAAGGCCGTGGAAAGTCATGAAAAATACTTGGGTCTACCTACATTTGTTAGTGGTTCCAAGAAGAAGATTTTCAAACATATTCATGAGCGTGTGCTGAAGAAGCTAAAAGGGTGGAAGGAGGGTTTTATGTCTCAAGCGGGACGAGAAGTGTTGATCAAAGCTGTAGCGCAAGCACTACCAACATATGCCATGCAGTGCTTCAGATTACCTGTGACAATGTTAAAAGAGATTGAGGGCCTGTTTCGGAGCTTTTTCTGGGGGGTAAAAAAAAGATGAAAGGAAGATGGCTTAGGTAGGGTGGACAAAAATGTATGAGTCAAAGAAGAATGGCGGGCTAGGTATGCGAAACCTTCAGGTCTTTAATGAAGCTTTGTTGGCAAAACAAGCATGGCGTATATTACGTTACCCTGATTCATTGATGGCCAAAACGCTGAAAAATAAATACTTCCCGAACACTAATTTTTTGGAATCCAAACTGAGCCCGACAGCTAGTTTCACGTGGCGTTCGATTTGGTCCGCTCGAGGCCTACTGCAAAAAGGTGTGAGGAAGGTGGTGGGGAGGGGACATAATGTGGACATCTGGAAGGACCCATGGGTTCCTAGCTTGATAAACTTTCGACCTATGCCAGTGGATAGCGAAACTCCGGAAGTGTCGCAACGAGTGTGTGAACTTATGTGCAATGGGCTGTGGGATACGAGCAAACTGCATTCCCTCTTTCCACCATGGGAAGTAGAGGCCATCATTAGCATTCCAATACCGCATGTAGTGATTGAGGACAAATGGGCTTGGCATTTTACGAAGCATGGCTAATACACAGTGAAGAGCGCGTACTTCCAGGCGCTCGAGGGAGAGAAAGTGGCAGCAGCCTCCTCCTCGACGAGAATTGGAGGCAAAGTTTGGGAGAAGCTGTGGAAAGCTCAATTACCCACAAAAATAAAAAAATTTGGATGGCGAGCCCTTCACAATGGTCTTGCGGTGAAGGACAATCTGTGTTGCCGGGGTTTGAGCGAAGATAATCGATGCCAGGTGTGTGGAGAGGGACCCGAAACCACTATGGACACCCTCGTGATGTGTGGTGAAGCTCGGATGATATGGCGACTCTCTACCCTCCGCCTGGAAATTCCAGGGGATGAGAGGAGGGATTTCTCTCAGTGGTGCGAACACCTTGCGCAAGCTGTGGGGGAGGATAGCTGGTGGGATATCTTTTGGAGCTTGCTTTGGGGAATTTGGCTAAGACGCAATGCGTGGATCTTTGAGAGTAAACGAGTTGAAATACGGGAGGTAATAGATCGAGCCCTTAAATGTACTAATGAGTTTAAGGAAGTGAATGTGTGTAGTGGAGAAGGGATGGGAGGAGAAAGTAAAGGGGGCAAGAAATGGCAGAGGCCTAGGGAAGGCACTTATAAGCTCAACTTTGATGCAGCAGTGTTTGAGGAGGGAAGGATTGGATTTGGCGGAGTAATCAGGGATGCTATGGGCACTATAGTGCTGGCGTGCTGTGGTACGTTGGTGGGAAAGTATTCGGCTGATGTGGCGGAGGCATTAGCAGCTCGAAAAGTGCTGACGATAGCGGGGGAGGCGGGAATTCGTGTGGATTCAGTTGAGGGAGACTGTCTCAAATTGATCGTGCACTTACAGAAGCAAACCGCAGAACTGTCGAGCTTTGGCAACTTAGTGCAGGACATTCTAGCTCTTAATGTAGTAGGGTCTTGTCCAGTTTTTCAGCACATTTGTAGGAATGGCAACAAGGTTGCTCATTGTCTTGCGAAGCTAAGTAGATCTTTTAATACCAGCCGTGTTTGGTTGGAGGATCTCCCTAGTGAAATCCAGACTTGTATTTCGGATGATTTGGTGATTGATGAATAAATGTGGTGTGTGGCTTTTCCCGTCAAAAAAAAGATTCATGAGTATCTTTGTTGGTAAAGTATGTGTTTATTTCAAAAAATAATTATTCACAATAGATATGAGCATGATCTTAATGAATGATAATGGATGTTTGAATTAAAAAGAACGACTATGGAATAATAGACGAGTCTTGTCATGGAAATTGAAGTGCGATTTTTAAAGAAAATAATATACTTGATTTGTTCTGATATATTTTCTCCATTCAGTTTTAAATGAAATAAAGTCTTGATACGGAGATTTATGAGAAGAGAGATATAGAGAAAGAAAAAGAGTGACATTTTTTATGAAGAGAGAGATAGAAAGAAGTAAAGTATCAATATAGTAAACGTTTAATTTAATTTGAAATGGATTATAATAATAAGTGTTTAGTAACTTATATATCATATCTTCTTGATGTATATTCTCACTATAAAAATGTCTTATATTTTTTTTATCTAAAGATAACTATAAATCTATAATATCCAAGATGAAAGATGTGTGTGTCTTATAGACTCTAAAAACTCTAACATTACATGTAGTGTTGAACAAAGGAAGCATAAAGTAATTACCACTCTATCGATATTTAACGGGTATCAAATGAGATACAAGTGGCCAATGGGAGGTTTGGCCGGGCTAGGCAGGCTCGTCCTGGCCAAGACCATACCACGAGTTTCGTGGGCTGGACTGGATGGTTTGGTGGGTCGGTGTGCTCGATGCACGACAATCTCGTCTGAGCTTTCGTGATTCATGGATTAGGTTAGGCGAGCCATGGGTTTGATGGGCTGGATTGAGCAAGCGAATTTTTTTTTATAAAATAAGATTGTTTAAATAAATTAATGAAGCATGAGTAAATGAGTAACGTTAATGATATATTAATATATAGCATTTATTGTATAATCTTGGTCTTAATAAATTTTGTATCATAATATTGAGTGTTTTAGAGTTGGAAGTAATTTAAATAAATAATGATTAGTAATTTTCATGATTAATAATATTTATATTTATTATCATTACATCTTACTCATTAAAATCTATTTTCATCGTGATTTAAACAAAAATCAATAGAAATATTAAAGGTTTTGAGGGTTGGGCGGTTTTGCCAGTGGCCTTTCATGGGTTGGGCTAAAAAATTCAGCTTGTAGCCCGACCAGTAATTTAATGATTTTCACGGTTTTGAACTGGGTTGTTCACAAATGGCCCGCACGGTACATGAGGAGGCCTAAGCTGGGTGGGCTGGTTTGGCTCGCACCATTGACCACCTTTAGAATGAGATAGTAATTGGTGTGTCATTTGTTTTAGGAGGAAGACATGTAGGATTGTTTGAACGATGTGAAAGTATCTACAAAACACGTCAAAAGATAACCTTGGGATGGTATTTCAGAAAACCTTTGTTGGTGCCTAAATCAAAGTATGATCTTCTTAGGTAAGTGTGTTTGAGGTGCTACAAATGATTAATATCTAATCATTAAATGTATCTAATAAAGTTTGGGTATATAACCAATAGTACTTATGCATAAAAAATAGTGCTTGTGTATAAAAATGTAGTGTTTATGTTGTTTTTTCTTACTTTGCTACTTTAGAAGTAAAAACAATATTTTATTAAGTACAAAGGTTATTTGTTTACACTCAAATTATATTTGTTATTCAAACAAACTTTATTATGTGTATCAAACAATTAGGTGTGTATAAATTCCTCATAAATTGACATAAATTGGCATCTTCGCATACAAGGTGCTTAGTGAGAAGAATTCTTTTCCAACTTCGGGTGTATCATGTCTGACACATGGTACAACCTACCAATCATACGTTAGTTTGAAAATTGAGGTTAAATCCACATTCTAAATTTTGCGAAAAAATATCTAAAACCCTTAATTTTTTTTTGTGAGAAAGAGGGCAAGGACCAAAAAAAAAACAAAGGAAAACTATTCCTTACAGAATTGTGAATATTTTGCAGTTTGAAGGAATTTTTTTTACTTCATAAGAGTGAAAATATATACTTACACGCACCAAAGAAAAGCAAACAAAACAAAAGCAAATAAAATCAAGGAGGAACCAAAGAAAGAATGTGATTGGTGGATTGTACCACTTGTTAAATTGTCCACAAATATATTACTATATGTGGCCAGCCACATCTATAACTTTATGTATGACTGGCCCATATAACAAACCTAGGTGGAATAATCGAGGCTTCTACTTCGCTCCTCTAGGTTAAGAGTTTAAGAACCATATTACATTTGTTGTCATTTACTCATTTTCCATTGATTGTGAGTATGCGAAATAACATTTTCGTCTCTCAACACTTTCAATATTCTTCTTACTCGATCACAAGTCACAACCCCAAACACACCCTTAAAAAAAACCACCATGAACAAACAAAAAAAGCTTCAGCATCACTCTAGGAAGAAGTTGGACAAGAAAAAACAGCAACAAATTTATCTCTAACTCATCAACTTCTGCAA
The DNA here is from genome assembly GCF_026745355.1 of Beta vulgaris subsp. vulgaris. NCBI lineage: Eukaryota > Viridiplantae > Streptophyta > Magnoliopsida > Caryophyllales > Amaranthaceae > Beta > Beta vulgaris. The sequence goes on along the minus strand of NC_079206.1, from coordinate 56,733,666 downwards.
TTCATAGATACTCGTTTTTGTCTTTACAATTACTCTTGATGTCGTTGATTCTCAACAGGCCAATCACCGGGAAAAGGTGCAGGGAAGGGAGGAGTAGTAATTGCAGGAGAAACGTTGAGTGAAGAGATTGGTAATAGTAGTAATAAGAATTGATAATTACTTTAGTTCTCCTGAGGAATAGAATCATAAAATGATGAGATAATTAAAAGGGGAATTCGTCTCTTTTGGTAAATTATGGTATGTGGTATTGTGGTGTACGAGTTGGATGAGATTTTATCTAGACTTACTTTGTTAATTTAGGCTCACTAGGTAAAATCTAAAATATTTTCCTTTCACTACTACCAATCTTGGCAAAGTGACCACTAATAAAAGACAAACTTAATCTAACTGTGGTTATTTAATAAAAAAACTAAGGTTATTTAATAAAAAAAACCTTACTTCTTGAAAATGAGGTATCTTATAATATAAGGAAATAAACCTCACCCACACAACTAAAATAAGAAACCTTCATTGACATAAAAGTGGTTTCTTTGATACCTCTAATTTAAAATTAAATATTTATAAAACCATCCCCTCAAAAAAATAACTCAACTAAAACCCTATATGGTCTCGAATGACGACACCAAGGCCTGAACCACAGTCCCCAAACATTGCACCATCCGTGTTGATTTTGACAAAATTATCAAGAGCGAGCTGCCACATTACATTTTCCCTTCGAAGTAAAAAAAAATAGATTAACAATTGACTAGAGTGATAATGAAGTCAAAAAATAAGTCATGATTAGTGATGGCAGGTGGGTATAATTTGGCGGGTTTCGCACCGCATCCGCCCTAGTTGGGGCGGGTATGGATATGACTTTGGTGGGTAGTGGGTGGGTATGGATACGAAAAGTCAAATCCGCCATGGGTGGTGGGTAGGTGGTGGATATGAGGTCACATCCGCCCCAAATCCACCCGCCCCCAATATCCGCCCGCCCCGCCCCATATCCATCCGCCCCGTATAATATTACTAATTTACCCTTTATAAAATAAAGAATTATGTTCATAAATCTAAAAAATTGTAAAAATAATTAAGAAATATGAATACTAAGAATGTGTATTTTGTTTTCTTTGAAATGGATGTTTGTAATAACTAATTTATATAATAGATTATATATAAAATAAATCAGGTGGGCGGGTGGAAAATCCACCTAGGTGATGGGCGGGTATAAGTGGGTAATGGATATCCACTTGGGTGGTGGAGCGGGTGTGGGTATAACCTTATACCCACGTGGGCGGAGGTGGATATGGAAACTTGTACCCGCCATGGTTGGCGGGTAGGTGGTGGGTATGGAAAATTTAGGTGGAGGTGGGTGTGGATTTAGGGGTATCCGCATTCGCCCCGCCCATTTGCCATCCCTAGGCTCATGATTGAAAAAAATGAATAAAAGGAAGGTAAAAAAATAATTTAATTAAATAAAAAAAAATTAATAATAGGATGCATCTTAGAAAATTAAGAATAGAGTGTGTATCTTGTAAAAATCCAAAAAAAAAAAAAAATTAATGAAACTAATTAAAATTTCCAAAGCAATTGAAGTAGTTACCAGGAGTAAACAATTCTATTATATAAACGTATACTAGAACCCATTTACTAGTTACTACCTTGAGAGTTTTTCCCATGTTAAACCCACATTTCCCATACTCAAAAGCCAAAACCCATAACACAGTTTTTTTCTCTGTTTTTCGTTTTTGTTTTCTCCCTCTCCAAGTCTTCAATGGCTACTTTTACAAAAACTTTACCATGTCTGTATTGATGTATACAAACATTTATTTTGTTACCTAATCTTCCACCTTTTAACTTCCCACTCCATGATATTAGACATGACGTCAATCTAGGAGTCGTTGATGTACAAACACAACAATCCGGGGAAACAGTTTCCGATACTTCTTGGTTGGAGACCGCGGACTCCAAGTTCATGCTGTACTCCAGTATTCTTGGAATTTTTAGAGGGTTCTCTTTATACCTTTCTGTAGTAGTGTGTATATATTGCCTACAAATACCACAATACTAATAAAAATCATAACAAGATCTAATTAAAAGAAACCCCTTTTATTTATAAGGCTAACTCTTTTTACTATTATTATGTAACCTTAAAAAAACTATATGATAACGTCATTTATTTATACTAGTAATTTCACTTAATCATATGAGTGATTCTATTTTGTTTTCATAAGTTAATAACTCCATTTTATTTATAAGAGTAACCCCTTGTTACACGTAACTATATATAAAACATTAGATGAGTAATCTCTTTCTTTTCTTAAGTAACCTCGTTTAATCCCATGAGTAACCTATTTTAATCATATGAATAACCTAGTTTATTCTTATGCGTAACCTCATTTATTCATATCATTAACCCCGATTGTTCACAAAAGCAACCCCATGTATCAACAAGTAATCTTATCTATCTATTCATATGAGTAACTTCAATTATTCACAAAAAACAACTCTCATTTTTCAATATGAGTAACCCTATTTATTCATAAGAGCAACCTCATTCGTTCATAAAAGTAACATTGTTTAATCATACGATGACGTTATATTATCATACAGGTAAATCCAATTGTTAACAAAAGTAACCCCATTTATAGATACAAGGAACCCCATTTATTCATACGAGTAACCAGCTTGTTTAATATATGAGTAACCTATTTAATCATATGATTAACCTAATTAATCTTATGAGTAACCAATTTTAATAATATGAATAACCTAGTTTAACCTTATGAGTAACCTCATTTGTTCATACCGATAACCCCATTTAATCATATGAGTAACTCCATTTTGTTCAAATAAGTAACCCCATTTTGTTTATAAGAGTAACCGCTTGTATTGTTACATGTAACCTTAAAATATTATATATAAGTAACCTCATTTGTTTTAAAAGTAACTTCGTGTAGTTTTTGGAGTAACCTTGTTTAATCCAATGAGTAACCTATTTTAATCATACAAATCATCTAGTTTAATCTTATGAGAAACCTCGTTAGTTCATACTAGTATTCTTATTTATTCATACCAGTAACCCCATTTTAGTCATATGAGTAACCTCATTATGCTCACATAAGTAACCGATTTTGTTTATAAGAGTAACCACTTTCCTTTTTACATGTAACCTTAAAATACTATATAAGTAACATCTATCGTTTAATTTTAAAAGTAACTTCATTTAGTTTTTGGAATAACCTTGTTTTATCCTATGAGTCATCTATTTTAATCATACAATTCATCTAGTTTAATCTTATGAGTAACCTCATTAGTTCATACTAATAATCTCATTTGTTCATATCAGTAACCCCAATTATTTATAAAATTATAACCTCCATTTATCAATATGAGTAACATTATATATTCATACGAGTAACTCAAAAAGTTCAAAAAACAACCATCATTTATCAATACGAGTAACCTTATTTATTCATAAGAATAACCCTATTTCTTCATACGAGTAACCTCATTTAATCATATAATTGTTCACCTAAGTAACCTCATTTCTTCATACAATGTAACCTCACTTCTTTAATCATATGAATAACCCAAATTATTCAAAAAAAGTAACCTCATTCTTTCATACGAGTGATAACCTAAATCATTCAAAAAAGTAACCTCATTCTTTCATACGAGTGACCTCATTCGTTAACATGAGTAACCTCATTTAATCATTAATCATACGAGTAACGCCAATCATCCACAAAAGTAACCCATTTTCTTCATACAAGAAACTTCATTCGTTTATAAGAGTAAGCCGGTTAGTATTCCCTTTTGTTATAAAAGTAACCATATTTATATATAGGAGTGACACCCTTTTATTGTTAAGAGTAACCATATATCCCTGCAAGTAACTTCATTTGCTCATAAAAGTAACTTCATTTGTTCATAAAAATTAACACACAAAGGTCAACTTCAAAAGGTCATATCTCATAGCACACTCGATATCTTTGGATAATTCAAGTTGGAGATAAAAATCTGGCTCGATATATTTCCAACGATTGATCAAAAGCTCAATTCGGATGAAAAACGAGTAATATATGACTTTTTGAAAATAAGTTCGCTGGCTAACAGACGTGGCCATGCTGCCACACCCAAGACGCACTGTAAATTGTCATGGTACAACCAAAGCTGCAAAAAACTTCTGCTTGGTGAGCCTATTGTTCAAATGGGCTTTGAGATGTAAAAGTCCAATATGGAAACCTATTTGGCACCCAAAAGATACGCCTCAAACTTGATTTATTTAATAAAATGGGCAAGTTTCTTGGTAGGTTGAAACTTGAAATAAGACCCTAATGGCCAATATGCCTTCAATTAGTACTTGTGCATGTATTCTCCCGAGTATAAATTTTGTCTATTAGGCTTCATTCGGGACATGAGACAATTTTTTTATTTTGAGGGGAGCCATGAGAAATTTGGACATTGATTTATATGTACAACTTGGGCCATCAAACATTTGGACATCATCTATTTTGGACAGACCGCATAAAGATATATAGTTGGGCTGCTTTAATAAACATTTCGATTTGTGAATATATTAGCCCATCATCCATCATTTGCATTGTAGTATTATATCCAAAGGCACGCATGGCGACATGGGCATAACCTCATATATATTCCATTAGTTTTTTTTTTTTTTAACATATATTCCATTAGTTAGATTACCCGATACTAATAGAATCTATACAAATATATTAAAAGGCGTGCATAAACAAGAAACTGTGTCATGTGGCGCTCTTCCTAGGGAATTTTAGCTCATGTAATCCATGTACAATAAAAAATTTAGCAATCCCATAGTATAGGGTTTGATCCCGAGACCTCAAGTACATATACTAAAGTTTTAACCACTAGACTAAGTTGTATTTAGTGTTATTATTATAAAGTATTATATTAATAAATGAAATTTTTTCTTACCCGCAGCGTAGCCCGAGCCTAATAACTAGTTTAATATAAAATAAAATCCAACTTAAATTTACTTTCGATTATTGATGATTATTACCCTTGTAAGTTTTAAATTTACAATAACCGCTTTAACAAAATATGATAAATGTTAGCATTATTTCAAATGACTAATTTAAGGTTAAGCAAAAGTCCAATTCATTCAACTCAAATTTGAATGCACTCAATATTTGCTAAGAACTCTAAACGAGTTGAACTTGAAATGGTCCACATAATAAGTTGAGCTGACCTGGCTCAAATTCAACCCAACTTGACTTGAAGTGAACTTAATCTAGGGAATATGAGTGGATTTTGTCAAATGACTAGAATTGTTGACGACATTAGTTATGAATAACATATGGTGAATTGTGACGAAATTGAAGGGTGTAAGATGAATTTTGAAAAGTGTGAAAATATATGGTTAATTGATAAGTGCGTTTCTAACGCACTTTATGACCTCCTTTTGGTTTATTTTGGTCATCCTTATTCTCTTTTCTCCCCTCTTTTCTCCTCATTTCCCTTTCTACTTCCTCACTTGATCATTGATTGATTATAGTGACATTTTGCTAGATTTTCGATCTGTTTTGATCGAATTTCTAGTACATATGCTTTCACCATGTCTTCTCGTGTTTTTATTGCAGGTATGACCCTTTTCGGGGCCGAATAACTCGAGATATAGTTTAAGGGGGCGAGCTAGAGAATGCGATGGAGCTTGAGGTGCGCTTGGAGACACCCGCACACAATGGTACGCCTGCACATACAAGTGGTGCGCCCGCACAAACAAGTGGTGCGCCCGCACATACAAGTGGTGCGCCCGCACTTCAGCAGTTTCAGAGAAAAAAAAAAAACAAACCACATTGGTGCGCCCGCACCAAGCATAAGGTGCGCCCGCACCATTTGACGAGAGACGCAAAGTTTGAGGCAGAGAGGTTAGGTGCGCCCGCACCATGCATTTTCGAAAAGAAAAATCGCGACTTTATTAAATGATAGTTTTTGTTTAGTGGACACTAATGCTTTTATTCTTGTTTTTAGAGAGTATTTTTAGGGTTCATACTAGAGAGAAAAACACTTGAGTTTTATTGAGATTTGAGATCTAGTAATCGTAGTTCGTGATTCCGATAACATTGAAGGTACTTTTCATTGAATTTAATTTGAAGATTCAGTTTTTAATTCATTTTATTCGTCTTTGTTCTTGTTCTTAGTTACTTTTAGATCTTCATTCTCATATTCTCATAATTGTTATTTCTATAGCTTAATTATCTCTTAATCATGTTTCGACTTAGATTAGTCATAGATTTTGTGTAATTAATTGCTTAGAATCCATGATTAGTGAGTAGTTTCATATCTAGGGTTAGGGTGAAAGTATGAATTAGGGTTTTAAATGTTTTGCTGATGAGATTGTGATGTTCTAAAGAAAGTTATGCATTGATCTTGGTGCTTTGAAACCTTAGGATAGATATTAATCGCATTCATACTTTGGTATTTTGAATTCAAATATTCTTAAATCGAATTTTGAACTCTTTTATCATCCCCAAGAATCAACTTAATTTCTAGGTCAAGATATTGGGTAGAAATTAAGGGGATCCTTTATTAGGGGTTTTCCGAATTTATTGAATTTCTTAATCAATTGACTAAAGACCATTCGAGAGAGGATTTAGTAAATTGATTAAGTGATTATTCTTGAGGATCATTTGATAGAGGACTCGAGTATTTAAGAGGGAAACTAAACCTTGCATAATCATCTTTGTTACATCACAATCGCATTAACATTCATTGTATTCCATTTTTATTCATACTAGTAACCTTAACTCTAGTGTTTTCCTATTTGATATTTAAACTCGTGTTATTTGCTAGTTCTAGTTTTTAGCTAGTCATAGTTGTTACCAAACCTTTTCAAACCCCAAATACCCTTCAATTAGGTAAATTAGACTTGATAAACTTTAATTAATCTCATTTTTCTATGGATCGACCCTTGACTTGCCCTTACTATTTTCTTAGTAATTGCTTGTCAGGATTTATAAATATTATTTGAAAAGTAATTTTTGGTGTCTTAACGACACACTAAAAACCTCTTATCATTAATAAAGAAAATTATCGAGAGTCTATGAATCCGAATAAAATATTAGTTGTCACCTCTAAAATAATGCTTTTTTTTCAATTCAAACTTAACAAGCTAAGAACTTTGTATTTGGGGAATATGAATGGATAGGAGACGATAAGTATAAAAAGGGTAAGACTATCAGCAACAAAAAGCTACATTTTTTATCACTTTGTCTATCCTATCAATAATTTCAAACTACATTTCCATGTTAAATATTTCTCAAGCTTTTTAATTTAACACATATTCCCTCCGTTTCTTTTTTCTTTTTAGTCTATTTTTTAAATTTACAAACTATTACTTTTTCTATTATTGGTAACATTTTGTTTACTTGGTAAGAATGAATAACCTCTGGCCCACCCTAACACAAGGCCCAATCCAAAGGTCTAGGCGCTTGAAATGACGGGAGTTGTATGTAAGGGGAACTCTACTCCAAGTTTCCCTCATTTAGTGAGATTCGAACCCCTAACCTTCAAGTCATGAGGTGGAGTTTCTGTCAAGTGAGTCAAGCTAAGCTTGGTTCTATTCTTGATAACATGTCACATCTACTTTCTCCTCTTTTTTCATACATGTCATCCACTTTTTAATATTTTAACTCACTTTTGTCTCTCTTTCTCACTTTTTTTTTCACCTTTTTCATTTTATCTATTATACTTTTGTACTTTCTGATTAATTATCCAAAAAAAAAGTGAGTAAATGAAAAAAACACAAGGAATACTCATTATCCTTTATCCACAATAACAAGAACTAATGAGATGCAAAATCCAGCCAAGATTGGCCTACCTCTTAGGCTCTAGCTCATCCTTGACCACTAGTATGCCAAAACTAAATCATTTTGCATATTGAGATCTACCAACAAGTATGACAATACTTGGTTCACATGGGTTCTAAGTTTCAAATAACCCTGTTCATGGGATTTTGACCTAAAGCAAATGCTTAATTAACATGTCAAGATCAACTTTTCCTTTTTCATTTACACCAACTACACAAAGCTTCAGCCTTAAAGGCCTGTGCCTTTAATAACACACTTGGCCATCTCTTATCATCTATCTTAATTTTATCATAATCTTTTCATTAAAATATGATTATGTGAAATTATAAAGGTATCTTTACACTGCTTATGTGGAAATCACTTTTGGACTTTGGAGTTACTATTCTCTTAAAATATACTTAATTCCTTCATGATCTTTGGATTATATTATAAGTTATGATATTCATATAAAATTTTGTAAAACTTATAATTACGCCACGATGAATGCATCTTTAAATGCCCAATGAGAAAAAGATTATGGTGACACTTTATCAACATTGGAGAATATTTTTTTTTAGTGGAACATTAGAATTATTGATTAATGCAAATGCAAATTCTTACTGTATCTTTCAACAGGGACACGTGTCAGTCCACTGTGTATGTGTTTTGGCTGTGACTTGTTCTTTGTTAGATATTAAACACTTGGATTAAATGTAGACACGTGTATTCCGATGGATATATTTTTCCAGGTCGATTGAGTCTTTGGAGTCTTCCTTTTTATATTAAAAGTCAGTTTCAAAAAAAAAAAAAAAAAAAGGTCATTTTCAATTGTTGAAAAAAAGAAACAGAAAAATGGAACAAGGGGGTCTTTTTACTCTTTTTACAGTTGGGGCGGCTTGGACGCTCACAGAATTAGGTTAGATGCTTAGGTGTTAAATATATTTAATTGGGTCTTTTTATATTTATACTATAGCGGTCAAGTCGGTTATTCAAGTCGGGTTCAAGTTAGGTCATCTCAGATTTCAGGCCATATTCTGTCAGGTCGTGTCAGTTCATCATACCCAACAGGTCGGGTGCGGGTTGAGAACGGTCGTAACTCGATGAGATCTGCCTCGTTTTGTTTCTTCGGTCGGGTTCGACACGATCAATTTTTGTGTGGGTCATCTTTCGTGTTCATGTGGTGTCGGATCGGGTTTGTGGCAGGTGCTTTTAGGTCATTCGTGGGTCGGATAGTTATGAGGTCAAAACATTAACGGTTTGGGTCATTAACAGGTCCGAGTCAAGTTCAAATCGGTAGTTATTGGGTTGTGTTATAATTGGGTTGTGTCATAATTCTTTTGGGTCACTTTCGGATCGCTTCGAGTACAAAACGAGCCATAAAAAATGTGTGGCATTGCTTCACATTTGTATCATTATCTAAGGTTTCATTGAAAATCAATGTTTGAATAGTTCATCTAATTTACTAATTAAGAAACCACTTAGTTAGAAACTGCTTCCCAGATGGTCTCTAAGGACTTTTTAGGGGATCTTCATATATGCATTTTTCTATTAGTGTTAGTTTATGATTCATGTTAATTACTATATGGTGAAGTCAATGACAAGTCGAGTTATCAACTATACGTATGTTTGTTACTTTCTACGTTTAATTCAATTCCTAAGTCTCAACTATTCTACCACTAACATGTATTTTGACCATAAACTGATATGTAGTTTCTCCAAACCTCATTTATCTAACCCGAAACTCGCCCACCCGATCCATTGGACAAGCCTCATGGCAGCCTCTGCTTAGATTAATTTATGGTATCTAGGGTTTTGAAGTGAAAGTAGAGGGGGAAAAAGAAAAAAAAATCTAAGTTGTTTATGCTTGCATTTGATTGTATCTCGTACTTACTTCTCTTTCTTATTTATTATAAAAAAAGATAACACTATATATTTTTCCTCATCCACACAACATATCTCTCTTTTCCAGTTTTTCTTACTTTACCTACATAACACTAAATCTATCCTCTTACCATAATATACATGCAAATAGTAACTAACACTAATTTAAAAGAGTAAAGAGATCATATATATACTCATTACACTCAGTTTCCAAATAATCTAAACGCTTGGTCTAACATGTTTTCTAAAAAGGATAAGTTGTTATGTGGTTATGAAATGTTATTTTATTAAAATATAGGTGTGAAAAGAGTTAGTGAGGTTATCTCTATTATATAAGGGAAGGGGGAAGCAATGATGTCCTCTTTTGAAATGCCTATTTTGCCTCCCTTTCCTTTTTAAATTACAAAAGGAATGTCAAAATCAAAATCGGCACTCAAAGAAAACTACCGAAAATTAATTTACAACACTCACTCACAAATCACTTACAAGAAGAACCTTTACAAATCACTCATACAATTGACAAAATCACGTTATAAAAATCACGCAAATCACTCAAATAATCAGGAAACTTTATTAAAACTTTAAATTAACATACAAACTAAAAATAATAACCTAGAACGTCAATACATACAAAAACATTTACAAAAATTTACTTACAAATCACTATTCTCAAGAACCATTCACAATTAATGGCAGGTCATGATAAAAAAATAGAGGTGTATTTGTAGTAAAAAAAATTAGAAGTTAGACAAGGAATTAAAAACATTATTTACTTTTTTTATAGTGTTTCCTATATATAATGAAACTTTTACATATATTTGGACCTATCTTTTTCTATTATATAATAGCGATTAATTATCAAGGTAAAAAGATTTATGTAAAATGTCATTCAAGAATTAAAGTACAACATATCTCTCTTATATAAGGAAAGGGGGGAGCTATGGTGTCCCCGAATGAAGAGACTATGTTACCCCATTCCCATTCTAAATTACAAATTCACTTACAAATCAAAGGAGCTTCAAACAAAAATACCAAAAATATAATTATAACAATCACTCACAAGTCAACTAAAATCATAAAATTGCATAATTTACGTTATGCAAATCACTAAAATCATAAAATTGCATAATTTACGTTATGCAAATCACTAAAATGAGAAAACTTTACAAAAACTTAAAAATTCACTTACAAACTACAACCTATGAAAAAATCAACTTGAAATCAAAGTGCCCACTTTCTTTACAATTTATGAAGTACTGTACTTAATTCAAAAATCAACTAAAAAATTATAATATTAGAAATCATAAATAAATTCAATAAAATTTCTATTTTGTTCATAGAATTTGACTTTGAAAAGTAAAAAAAAAAAAAAAATCAAAATGAATGGTGAGAGACTTAAGTGACATAAACTAAACCAATCAAAGTTTGCAACTAAAAACAATTATACTTCGTATGTCTAATGTTCAAATTTTGACTCTTATGCCGAAGAAAATCGAGTTTCGATTTTGAAAAAAATTCAAGCACGCATCGCGTGCAAAAAATTATAGTTGTTTCTTCTGTTGGAAGGTGAGAAAGTTGGATATTTTCTATTGAAAAAGATAAAGTATCCATGTAATTTTACTTTTGGGATAAATGAGTATTAGAGCATGTCCAGCCATGACGATTCACCATCCTTATGGCACACTCTCTCGATCTCTCCTCTATAATTAAGGAGATTCTATTGATAAGGGAAGAGGTGGTAAGAGCAAGCACACCCATGGGGATTTACCAAACCTCATGATGTTTATCTCTCCTTCCCTCCTTCTAACACCTCACTTTGTCTCTCCTCCTTACTCCTCTTTTCTTAAGGATATCCTTACATTTTCCTCATTCACGAGGATCCTCATTGCATTCTCTCTCCAATTATAAACATATCCTACCACAAAATAAAACCAACATGAACTCTACATGAGTCCAACAATAATTGGTAGTTCATTCCATTATAAAAATGTCCATTTTTCCCATTTTTGATACAAAGGTCGAGCAACACGAATTCTCCAAAAATAGAGAATCCCCTATTTTTTCTCCTCCATCCTAATGAAATGAGTATCCTCATCAACTCTCCCCCATCCATGAGGAACTCCTCATATAGGAGAGAGACTGCCATGAGAATGGTAAATCCTCATGGTTGGGCATGCTTTAAGGACCCTCATGAAATGAGAATGGAGGAGATAAAGAAGAGGATCCTCCATTTTGGAGGATCGGTTTTGCTCGGTCTTTATGCCAAAAAGTGGGCCATGTGGGATTTTTATTTTTTATAAATACCCATTAGTTGTGGATCCATATGGAGAAAATTCATATTTTCATTTGTTGTGGGGTATGTAAGGAGAGAGAAAGATAAAGTGTAAGGAGGGAAGGAAAGAATAAAGTAGTGTAAGAAAGAGGGAAGAATAGAAAAACACCATGAGGATGGGTAAATCCTCATGGTTGTGCATGTCTTATAAAACTAATAGTTTCTTCATTCTGAAATAAATGAAACGCTTTTTTTTTTAATGTGAGAGCTTTTCTAGGGAACCATATCATTTGTTTCAAAAGGGAGAAAGTATAGCAAAAGAGGAACCAAGCCAAATTGCTAAAGTGAACTTATTCAAACTAATATAGGACAAACAAAAAAAAAAATATTCAAACTATTTTAGAACGGAGGGAATATTTGTTAATCTCCCCTTATTGGATTCCCACTCGACTATGCTTTATTTTCAAATTTGGTTCATTATCATCATAATTATATTGTGGAAATTTTTTATTTGATTGAATTAGATCATCCTTCATTTTCTTTATTATTGATTATAGATGTTGCATAACTTTCAATTAATTAATGAAATATATCTTTTTCATTAAAAAAATGTTAGTTAAGATAGTGGCGGATCCAGAAAATTCAAAATAAGGTATAACTTATTATTACAATTAGTGAAAGAAAAAGTCGATCTCTATATTCATAGAAAATGAAGGGTTTCGAGAGTATATTAAAATGGGTTTCTGTTAAAGATCTAAAAATAAAGGTGTTGGTACTTTATTTTATTTTTTGCTTAATATTTCTAAACGGTTTTTTCACCAAATACCCCCGAGTTTTCGGTTTATTCATGAGGTACGCTCGCACTTTTGAAAATACACGGGGTACTCCTCAGTTTCATAACAATACATTTGATAGGCTGTCGTACACCCGTCAAAAATAATTCCTGCAAAACCTTGTAACATTGTAGTAGGGTAAGTAGGGTCGAATCCACAGAGAGATGGTCGTTTTAATCTAGTTTATAAGGTATAGAGAAACTAAACAAGATCACAAATATTTGAATTAAAGTTCTAAACTAATCAAACTACGAAAATCAAACTAAAAAGGATCTAAGGCAATGGTTCACCATGTTTATAACTATAATCTATCAAAATATCATCAATGGTTCAATCAATCATATATCTAGAGCTCAGATTAATCCTTGGTCAGGCATTAACACTCTCAAATCAACATATGCTAGTAAGGTCGCTCAATATAATCAGATTTGCTAATTGTAGGTAAGCCTCTAAAGAGTACTATCTCTCGATATATGACTCTATATTAGCAAAATTTAATCAGACAATTGATCAGATTGCAAGATTAACAATAAAATACTAATCAATTAGATAAATCAATAATTAATCAAACCATGAATAAATATCAATCAATAATCATATCATATAAACATGTATTCCCAAACCCCTAGAAACTAAAACTATTCTATCATGAAATAAAGAATAAAACTACATCTAGAAAGAGAAAGGAAAACATAGTTAAAAGAAATCAATGAAAGAGAGAGAATGAAATAATAAAACTAATGAATTAAAGAAGAACATGAAAAACTAGGGTTTAAACTAAAGAGAGGGAAGGAAAGGAGAAAACTAAACCTAGGACTAAGAAAAATAACGTGAGAGAGGGAGGAGAGAGAAAAAGAATGAAAACCTATCTAAATGATATTCAATAACCTAAAATGACTAGGAAAGTAATTTTGCAAGATAAGGAAAGTCTTAATTAAATCATTAATGGGCAGAATAGTCATCCGCCCGTACGCGTGGCAGATTCCAGCAGAAACAGTGCAATCTTCCGAAAGGCATAACTCCTTGACTAGAAGTCTCCTCGGGGCGTGCCACCTATCATTGGAAAGCTCTTCAAGTCTAGTTTTCAAATATGCTGGAATTACTCGATTTTAAGGAGCACATCAAAAGTTATGATCAGAAGAGTAGACGTGACTCTTTTTCACATTTCTTCTAATGATTTTCCGCTTCGTTTTTGCTCAAACTCGTACTATGACAAATCCATACGATCCTTATGCATTGTAACTCCTTTCCAAGTGCTCGTAATCCTCAAATTTAGCTAATCATAATCCAAATACATTCTCAATGCCTGAAATTCATCAAAAACAAGAAAACATACCGAATAGGAGTAGAAATGCAAAACTTAAGAATATAATGCAATAATGAATCTAAATATGAAACTAAATGCTCTAAAATGCAACCTAAATGCACCTAAAAACTATATATATAAATGACTTATCAACAGTCAAATACCCTTAATGACTAACGGTGGTTAACTCTGTTAGTCATTAACCCTTATTTTGGTATTTCAACCTAATTAACCACTAACACTAACCTTAATCCTAACACCTACCCTTAAACCTAACCCTAACACCAATACACCACTCCTCCCTATAGCCGGCAAAATTGGCTCGTACTCGTCGACCTGACCCGAAATACCTGACCCAAAACCCATTTTCACCCGAAAATAACGTCCCGAATATGACCCGAAACTCGAAACAACCCGACCCTGAATTAAAATAGACCTGAATACGACATGAACCCGAATCCCCCCAAACCCGAATCTACCGGACCCAAAATTGTCTCGATAATGATGACCACAACCTGAACCCGACCCGAAAAGTTGTCATATTAGTTACTTTTTAAACAAAATTAAGGAAAATATTGTCATGAAATATTATATATGATTTAGCCACTGTACATTAATTATTTAATTTACTCTCATTAGTCTTATATGTGTTTTATGTATTTGCGACATTGAAAACTCGATCTAACCTGACACGTTCTAACCGACCCCGATATGACCTAAAATCTCATGGACCCGATATTAACCATTACCTGAACGAACCCGACCCGAACAAAAACTTGACAAGATTATGAACCGACCCGTTGAATCGTTTGCCACCTCTACTCCTCCCCCACCCTCACACCAACCCCGCTACCCCCTCCCCCTCCCACGCAGCCCCCCTCCACTACCCATGTCGATTTCCGCAGCCTTCCCCTCCCCCATCGATTTCCGCAGCAAACTCCCTGCCCTGCCAATTTTTGCAACCCACAGCAGGTGGGTGAACCGACTTCCGCATCCCACAGTTGGTGGTTGCGTTTTAGGACCGATTTCTGCAGCGTGAGTAGAGGAGGGAGAGAAGAAAGTTGCACCAACCGTCGAGGGTCGATGGGAGAGGATAAAAAATCTGGGCTGCGTTTTAGAGTTGATTTCTGCAACGTGAGTAGAGGAGAGAGAGAATAAAGCACAACCAACTGACAAGGGTCGAGGGGAGGGGATCAAAAATCGACGAGGGTCTGGGGAAGGGAGCGAAATTCGATGGGGGTGGGGGGACATCTAGTGGGGGTTGCGAGGGGGTGAGGGGAAGGGCTGCGAGGGGGTGGAAGGAGGGGTTGTGGGGGTGGGGGTGGGAGTGTTGTGGTTGGGGGGTGGGAGTGTTGTGGTTGGGGAGCAGGGGTGGGGGAGGAGGCAGGGGTGATGGGGTAGTGGGAGGGTGGGGGAGTGTGTTGTGGGAGAATGGGTTAGGGTTACGGTTAGCGTAGAGATGATCATGGGTCGGGATGAGGCCAAAAAAATTTGCCCATTAAACGGGTCGGGCCAAATTCGGGACGAATTTTTGTGCCCAAAGCCCGCTATTTCGGGCCGGGCAAAAAAAATAGACTAAAAAGTCATTTTTGGCTTGCCCAAAGCCAAAAAAAATTTGGGCCGAGCCGGGCCCGGTCCGGCCGCGGGCTAAAAAAATGTGTCCAAAACGCGACCCAAAAACGGGCCGGGCCAAAATGATCAACTCTAGGTTAGCGGTAGGAGTTAGTATTAGAGTTTGGATTAGGGATTAATTAGGGTTTAAAGTAGAAAATTAGTTTTAATGGCTAACTGCTAACGACGGTTAACGACGTTAGTTATTAAGGGAATTTGGGTGTATTATTGTGAAATTGAGGGGTACCCCGTGTATTTTCTAATGTGCGAGGGTACCTCGTGAATAAACCGAAAATTCGGGGGTATTTGGTGAAAAACCGATTTCTAAAACATGGCTATCGGGAGATTTTCAATGTTTTTTCCTACTTTGAGTAATCAACAAGTGTCCCCCAATATATGATCTCCAAATTTTTAGCATCTTCATTTGATCAGAATTTTAGAATATGGGGATGTAGTTACTCCCATGAGAGCTACATAGATCCCCCATGGGACAAGGACTATCATCCAAAAACAATGAAACAAATCCACACCCACAAATGTACACTCACTATAGTAGTCAGGATTGGAACTAGAGGTGTAAGTAGATTTGGACTGAATTTGACTTGTCAAATCCAAATTCAGTCCAAAGTTTTTTGGACTCGAAAAATTGAGTTCAAATCCAATTCCTTTTTTCAGTTCAGTCAAGTTTAGTCCAGAAAAAATTTCTTGAGTCCAAACCCAGTAAGTCCAATTTAATTATTATACAACATATTAATTTTTTTTTCCTATATAAGTTCATAATATTTTCTTAATGATTGAATCATTGATATTTGAAAAATTATACTCATTACATTCAGTGCACAAAGTATAATCTTTAAAGTCTTATAAAAGACAAATTGCAATATACATACGTCGACAAAAAGATTAAAGTAACTTTTGTCTTTTTAGTTCTCAATTTGGACTTTGGGGGGTAAGTGAAAATTTTAGCACTAGATACAAGACTTTAGAGCGGGAATGTTGAAAAGTCAAAATTTCAACAAAAATGTTAAAGAATTTTGAACTGAATTGGACTTATTGGACTCTGAAGAGGTGTGTCCAAATCCAATAAAAAAATATTTAGACTAGAAAATTTAAGTCCGAGTCCAATCCTAATATTTTTCAATGCATTCCAATCCAAGAAGTTTGAACTGGTTCACAATAGTATCTAGCTTTGCCCAATCATAGTTAAAGCAGATTGGTTATATCAGAGGTATTCCATGTATTTCTCTCTCTACCCTAACATTTTATTTTTTAATGCAAGATAAAGGAGACTCACTTGAGGGGGGAAGATGAGAAATCTTCAAATGAGTCCCATAAAGTTTGATCCCAGACTTCAGGAATATGAGGTGTGAAGCGATGCCACTACTCCATCAGCTCAACCTCAACTCTACCCTAACATGCTACTCAATACTAAAACAATGTTAGGTGACACATATATTATATTACTATATTGTCTATATAGATATATACATAGATCTCATTCCCTTGAAAAAGATCAAAGCAAAGGATTAATTAATCGACAATAATCAATTTCTAGATACATCAAACCAATTAGAGACAAAAAGAATTGAATGTATAAAATAAATTAGCTATTTTCCAACTTATGATTACGTACTACGTCCTATGTTAACCATGCCTTTACTTCACACATACACGACTCACCTCCTAGTGACCTTCCAACCAATCCAAAAACCACTTAAACGAAAATTATATATATATATAAATTATATTCAATTATTGTAAGTAAAACACAAAAATTATATATATCAAAAATTATATTCAATCATTGTAAGTAAAACATTACTACCATTCCCAGATTTTTTTTATTGTTATACTTTGATATTTTACACTATTCACAAATTGCACTTTGACATCGTTTGTGATTTATACGTGAATAAAAACATAATCGTGAAAAATCTTGTTAGATTTGTCTTAGTATATATTTTATTAATATATACATTTTATCATCTTTACAAATACAAAACTAAAGATATGCATCTTCAAAATTTTGCATTAACATGCGTGAAGTGTACTAACAATTAAAACAAATTGATGGAGTATCTAAAAAACAAAAAAAAAAAAAGCATTTAAATATAGAAAAGATATGAAACCAAAAAGGCCAATTTCATCTTTGATGGGCCCAGTTAGGCGGTGCCACGTCTACCTCAAAGGGACTCAACAATTTAATGCTTCAAAAAGATTTTTATTTAATATAAGAAACAAAAAAAGCAATATCATAAAATAAGTAGATACTTCCTCCGTTTCTAAATAAGTGCAACATTTCTTGTTTTCACGTTTGTCAATGCATTATTTTAACCATTAATATCTTCAATTATCAATAAGTAAAAATTAGAAAAAGTTGATATTAAAAAAATTCACATTCAGACGAATCTAACAAGATCCCACATGACTATGTTTTTCCTAAAATGTAAATCACCAAAGCTAATTAAAGTTTAAACTGTAAATAGTAAACACTATGCAAATGTTGCACTTATTTAGAACGGAGGAAGTATATGATACTCCCTCCGTCCCATAATATAGTGCCTATTTCATTTTTGGTGGTCAAACTTTAAAATCTTTGACCGAATATTCTCATTTGTATATATAAAAAAACATATTCATGTAGGATCTTGTTAGATTCGTCTCAATGTGTAGTTTCATAATATCAACTTTTTATATTTTTTATCAATAAGGAATTGAAGATATTAAAGGTCAAAGTTACGTTTTGGAGACCGTGAAAAAAGAAACAAGCACTATATTATGGGACGGAGGGAGTATAATACTACTAACATAGAAAAGTAAAGAAAAAAATACATGTGGCTGAGAAATGGCACATAAGCTGACATGGCATCCAACTTGATTTTAAACGGATCAAAATCCCTTAACCTGAGAATGCCAACTTTGCAATACTTCTCTCTCTTCTCCTTTTCTTTCTCTCTCTCTCCTTCTTCTTTCTCTCTCTAAAATCTTTGTTAAACGACGAGCAAACACTAACGAAACGACTTCTTGAATAGTTTTTTCTGTGAGGCGCGAAATATAGGAGAGAGAATAAGGGCGTGTTTGGTTGATGAAAATGATGGATCCAGCTTTTAAGTTATTTGGGAAGACGATACCAGTTGTTGGAGAAGTTGATGGAGAAGATTTTCCCCCTTATGAGTCTAATGACACCTCTAATTCTGATCTTGATGATAAGGTATCAATATTTTCTATGTTTTTCTTTTGTTTATGTGAAAATGAACGATTAAGTGCAGTTATATAGACGGGATTTGATTTGGAGTCTTGAGTACTATCTCGTACGGCTTTACCAACTAAGTTAGATGATATCTATTTTTTTTAAATAAGAGGGAAGTTACTTTTTAAGTGGTCTGAATCTGGATAACCCATTTTTTGTAATTGTGGTTTAATTTGTGGGTCGATCTTAATAAAAGTATAAAACAAATGGATTTGATTTTTGTTTGCTAATTGAAGTTCCTCTAAACTAAGTTGTTTTTTATCACATGAGCCACGAAGGCGCTACAAGAGATTTGAACCTGTAATCTATTGTTCACAGTACTTCAATTTTAACCAGTAAGCTAAGTTGTTGACGCGCTTAGATAATTAATAATAGTAACTAATTTCTTTTTGGGGCTAATTTTGAAACTAATTCATTACTTGAACTAATCTGTCATTTTTCTGTAACTTGCTTAAATAAATGGTGATACTATTTCCAAATATAATCCACGAATGATGTATAGTTTTCCTTACGAATACGTACATCGTCTGGGACTAAAAACTAGTTGAAAGGAGTTAAAAAAAAAGTTTTGAAGTATTTTCAGCTGGAATAATTAATTCTATACTTAGGTTAAACATTATTTAGAAATTCAATAGTGTAGAATATCACAATTATTATATATATTTCCTCATTTAAAATTTCCATGAAGAAATTAAAAAAGCCAAAAAGCAGGAATTTTTTCTTTAATTCAAGCACTAAAGATTCTTTTTTTTTTTTGTACTTAATCAATAATTAATATGATCTTACTATAAAATTTAAGTAAGAAGTTACTAGGAGTATAACTTAATCAAGTTTATTTAAGTTATGTAGTACTATTTGATAACTTTTGCCTAGTTGGAGGATCTATGATCTGTGTTGAAGATGGAATTTATGCTTAGAATCCATAATTGTTTGATTTATATGTGATTTACAGCATAATTACTTGCTTTGTGATCATCTTTCAGTGTGTACTCCAGAAAGTTCTTTAATCTGAAAAAGTTGGCTTTATAAATCTATTGTTTGGTTGAACCTTTGACATTGTCAATTTGTCATCTGTTTACACTTTTTCCACGGAACATATCCCCCCACCTACTATTATAATATTTTCCTTCTAAATTTAGATGATGTTATTATTTATATATTACTGAGTTGTTCACATATCAATATATCATTAACAATTTTAGGCTTAAAAGTTATTAATATGAATTAGAACCATAATTATGTGATTAGCTTCATTAGACAGTTTGGATGATTTTGAATTATAGTCTATAGGTTAGATTTTTAATAGCAATTAATATTGCTTTACTAAAACAAGGATGACAGGAATTTCAGGAACTAGCAGAAGAAGCTATGGAGATGGAACAGTCTGGTGATTCTGCACCACCACCTGATGAAGACTCCACAAATCCTTCAATAGTGTCAAATACTAGTGACAATGAAAAATCACCTGATTCTGAGAAGGATTCTGAAGAGATGGATGAGAAGGAATCAGACGATCCGAAGAATTCGCAGCAGAAAACGTTGAAGAAACCGGACAAGATAATCCCGTGTCCTAGGTGCAACAGCATGGACACCAAATTCTGTTACTATAACAACTACAACGTCAACCAACCTCGACATTTTTGTAAGAGCTGCCAGAGATACTGGACTGCTGGTGGTACTATGAGGAATGTTCCTGTCGGTGCAGGTAGACGGAAGAACAAGAGCTCTGCATCGCGATACTGCCACATCACAGTTTCCGAGGCTCTACAAGCAGCTCGTTTGGATGTATCAAATGGGGTCCACCACCCAGGACTGAAAACTAATGGAACAGTTTTGACCTTTGGACCTGATAACCCCCTTTGTGAATCTATGTCCCCTGTGCTTAACATTGGTGATACGAAAGTATTGAATGGCACCCCTACTAGGAATGATTTCCATGTTATTGACCAGGTGGATGATCGATCAAGTGGATCGACAGTCACGACAACGAGTTCAATGGATGAGAACGCAAAGGCAGGCCCACAAGGGCATAATTTGAATGGCTTCCCTAACCAAATGCCCTGTTTTCAGTGGCCTTATATGTGGAACCCGGCAGTTCCTGTACAGCCATTTTGCGCTACTACTTTCCCTATGTCATATTATCCACCACCTCCTTATTGGAATGGCGCGATGCCTTGGAACTTTCCTTGGATACCTCCATGTTCCCCAAGCCCGGGATCCAACCCGACTTCCCCAACTCTAGGGAAGCATTCCAGGGATGGAGAAATGCTTAACCAAAATGAGAACGGAAGGAGTTCAGGAACGCGTACTGTCTTGGTACCGAAAACTTTGAGGATTGATGACCCAGATGAGGCTGCCAAAAGTTCTATATGGACTACACTTGGGATTAAGAAGGGTGATTCTCAAAGTAGAGGAGGTTTCTTCAATAACTTACAGTCAAAGAAGGGTGAGGAGAAAATTCACATGATGGATGCTCCTCTTGCATTACAGGCTAACCCTGCAGCTTTAAGTAGATCAATGAACTTTCAAGAGAGTGCTTGAAGCTCAAATCAGATCTCAATTAACGATGAGTTTTGGGGAATTTCACCTGTATTTATGGCTTGGTATATTTGTCGACGAGCCTATTATAGAATATTGTTAGTGATCACCAATCAGGGAAGTGGAAGAAGGGAAAGATTTTCTGATTAGAGTAGGGTTGGAGCAGAAGCAGCAACCAGATGCATGCCATCATCTTGTAGAATTATGCAGAGATTTTTTTTGGCCTTTTTGCTGTATTTTGTTATCTCAAACTATCTTGTTGTGATCTTGTACATAAGCTCTTTTTGCAAGTGTTTTGAGCTATAAATAGAGTGGGTGTGCCAGATACATTTAGCTATACTTAGGCCTCTCATTGTAATATATTCAATCCAATAATGGAAAAAGCCCTTGTTTCACTCCTTTTTCCTTCTTTAAGTGTTTCCGAAGTGTCACAACAAACAAATGTCCAAATTGAACAACTGAGATTGCGTTCTCTTCACCATAAAAAGAAAAGTTTTAGGTCTATAAGTTTAGTTAGGTTTATATGAAGTTTTAACACCTTATAAAATGAAAATAAGTTCCAATAAATTCAAATAGGTTCAATTAAATTCAAATAAGTTTAGGAGAATTCTAGTGAAGAGAACACATCCTAAATTATGTCAAAATTAATAATACTTATTTGGAAGGAAAAATAATACTATTACATAATTACACTGAGTCTAGTATATCATAACTCATTCTGTCGGTTTATATAAAGTGATTTTTTTTTTTAATAACTAGTTTGTCATTTAGGATATTCATTTGGTAATCTTGGATATAAGATGGACAAAACTGTTATCCATACAAGATAATGTTGCCTGAAAAAGAAGAAAATTAGTGAATATCTAGAGAGATTTAAGTAGCCAATAAGAGTAGCAAGAAGTACTTAGAAGTTAGAAAGATGTTGAACAGTCTGTCGAAAGCTGCCAAATGAAATGGGATGTCAACTTATAAGACCTTTTTGCAGGGTTTTGCTCGATATAAATGACAAAACATGGTCCCTGCTGGCTGCTATGCTGTATCTGTATCCTGTATGCCTGATTGCCTCTACATACTTTCTCGTTTATTGTATGGGAAGTGCAACATTTCCAAAGAAGTGATAAAGCAATACTCCGTTTCTTTTTGATTTACATACTCTCTTCTTTAGTGTTTCTTTTTAATTTACACACTGTTGTTTTTATTTTATTTTTGGTCATATATTACATCTACGTTTTCCTCTTTTTTCATTCATGTCATTCACTTTTTAATATTTTAACGCACTCTTTTGTTTCTCTCTCCACCCTTTTCAATTTTTCTCTCATACTTTTGTACTTCCTCCTTGGTTCTCCCCCAAAGTGAAGTGAGTAAATTAAAAAAAAAAACGGAGGGAATAGTAAGTATCGGGGTTATTATGCCCGACGCTAACACAAAATATATAAAGTGTGTTTTATTTCACCCTAAAACATAAATTTCAAGTGTAATAAGCTCAGTTCAGATAAATTTAGATTTTCTCATGGGAAGAAAACGTACCCATACTATGTGTTTGTTGATAACGTATATTGTTTTTGATAAGGTAAACAATTCTCTCACTTTTGGTAAAGATTTCTATCTTATTTTATTGTTTTGACAAAGTGTTTGTGAATTCGCAAAAATTTCTCACTTTTGGTAAATATATCTA
This sequence comes from Beta vulgaris subsp. vulgaris, assembly GCF_026745355.1. Taxonomy (NCBI): domain Eukaryota; kingdom Viridiplantae; phylum Streptophyta; class Magnoliopsida; order Caryophyllales; family Amaranthaceae; genus Beta; species Beta vulgaris. The sequence continues at coordinate 56,710,489 of NC_079206.1, read as the reverse complement.
TCTTGTTTGGTGTTTTCACAAACAATATATATTATCTGCACAAACACGGTATTGTAAAACATGAACACTTGTTGTCAAAAAAAAAAACAACATGAACACTATATAGTTTTTATGTTAGTGCCTTAGTGGCCACAATGACCGCTACTAGTTAGCGCTTTATCATTTTTCGGAGCTTTATAGAAAGTACAATAATGTATAATAGTTTGTTGGCAACAATGTATGAAGTGCATAAGATTGACAACCAAACAATTTTTGCCACTTTTTAGGAATTAGAGTTTCAAAGAAAAAATAACTTTCTAAAAAATACTACTTCCTACAATCAACCAAAAAACACCTTAGTAAAAATAAAGATACAAAAGAGGAGTGATGTTGTTTTGGTGACTTGGATAATTCTTAGGTGGTACATACCACTATGAATTATGATGATGAAATTCTAATGGTGCAAAAAAATTTAGAATTGGAAATTATGTTACTATCATTATTAGATGCTTAATAACATTTATTGTGCTGGTACATTGTATTAGACCTCAAAAGGTTTAATCTTTATTCTAATATAAAGGCCCAATCATAATGTAAAATCCATGAAAGAAAGTCAATGAAAGTCAAGGTTTTCAGGAGATGGAAGTCAAGAAAGAATAAGGGCACGCGCAGTTAAAGGAATGATCATGAAATGAGCCACATAAACAACAACGTGTGCAGTGTAGCACCAAAAAACATTTCCCTCCAAATATGCGTGGAAGTTACATAGCATATGGGTTTATAAATACAAGAAAGATCATCAAGCAAAAAACAACAAACACAACACACAACAACTTGCAAAATACTTTTCTAGCGTAGCCTAGCCTTAGCCTAGCCAACCCCCTTCTGGGGTTATAGTTTAGTTCGTTATATGTAGAACATGTACTAGCGCCAACTTCGTTAATTCTCCAGTTGAAGCAAGAACTCATGGAGGTAATGATCTTCGTGTTTTCACTTTAGTTGTCCAGCCTAGATTATCCTCGTATGTGTTGTAAAACTTATTCTAGAAGCTTGTGATATGAATGAGAATGTTTGGCTATAACTAATAGATTAATTATTGCATCTTGTTCTATTTATTGTTTTTCACTTGAATTTATTAGGCGTTGTAGTTTAACCAATTAGATTAAAGTATGTTAACAATATTTTATCATTAAAACCGGTAACCATCAGGGACTAAGACTCATGTGGCATTCAGTATTAAACTACTAGATGTGCATTGACTTGTTTGCAAAGTCAACCAACTGATTTTGCACCAACAATTCCCAAATAATTTTGGATACATTTTTCATGACCATGATTAGTATGATCACCAAAGATTCATCTCATAGGAGAACAATTTCTTTAAATACTTTTTGTGCAAATAGATGGGTTTGTAAATTTTTTAAAATTACATGGAAATTTTTTCTAAGAGAAAAGGTAAAAAAGAAAAAATAATAAAGTAATACATTTTAATAAGAAGTGAGAAGAACATAAATAATAGGCATACTTGTCAACCCACTCACATTTATTAATGAGAAGTTTGTTCATTTGACTCTATTACAACTTTTAAATAATTTTATTTTCAATTTGGAAGTTGTTAGTTAGTACTACAACTTATAATTAGTATCAATAAAATTATTATCTTTTTTTACTACTATATTTGTCTATATCACATAATTTTTACCATTTTGTAAGATATTGATGTCACGATCTCTTGCTATTAAGTTCCTCGTCATAAGCTACATAAATAAAAACCAATAATTGTCGATTGATAGAAATAGAAAAGGTTGGCAGAAGAGGAATTATAATCATGAAAAACCTTATGAGTAAAACTAGTGACATGAACATAAATTAGTATATCAATTATTTTTAGAAGTGTTGTAATAGACGTGAAACAAACAAAAAAAGGAGATTATTATATGACAAAAGAAATGTTAAAAGGTATCGTTTTTTAACTAATAAAATAAAATTCGAACTGTCATATTCTGTCTTTATTTTATCTTCTTTCGAACAAAAAATTAGAGATTATTATTCAACCTGAAAATAATGAATATTCGACTAGAAAAACTGTGAGGCAGAAAAATTGATATGCTAAATGATCTTTTTGATGCGCTGGTGTGGTGTCATGGTGTGTGACCCAAATTTCTCATCAACTACAAAACAGATTGAGATTTTTTGAAGCTGCAAAGAAATGTAAGCCACAATTTGGTTTCAAAATATTGTGTTATGGGGCCCAAGCACAATAACTTATTCATAAGTGCTTTGGCTTTTTATTTTACTTTCTTTCACTTTCTTCTTTTTCTCTTCTTTTTCAATAACCTTTTTAAATAGGAATTGTGCCCTTTCACCATCATGGTCCATGGATATATCAACTGTCCACTCACTATCTCTTTTCTTTTCTTTTTCTTTTCAATATTTCTCTTACAGTTTTTGCCCTTTTCTTTTTGTGCATTTTTTGTTGGAAGTTTGCCAAAACCTTAGGATTGTGGAAGAAAGTTCAAGAAACTTTCGGTTGAAAAATATCTGTGTTTGGAACTTTTTTTTTTCTTGATCTTACCTAAACTTTGTTTAGTTTACTTGAGGATGCCTATTGACCAAAAAAAAATGAACAAAAATGTCTCATTTATTGTCGTATCTTGTGACCAATGATATCAATCACCCTTTATATAAAAATTGAAATTCTAATACTTCTTTCGTTTTTTTAGATGTCACACTTTTTGAATCACGGACTCATAGGTAATTTTTGGAGAGGAGAGAGATAGATAGAAAGAAAACAAAAAGGTCCCATGTGAATATGTGATAGGAGAGAGATAGAGAGAAGTTATTACCCAAAATAAAAGTGTAACATCTCATTTAAAACTTCCTAAAATAGAAAGTGTAGCATCTAAATAAAACGGAGGAAGTATATCAAATTAAAAAAAATTAGCATCTGATATGATCTAAAATCTAACTAGAAACAAGAAACTAGTACAATTTTTTTTTTTAAAGAAGAAACTAGTACTATTGATGCATCTAACATGATAGTAAATAAAATACGAGGATATGAAAACTAGATACTTCCCTCGTTTCGAATCAAATGCAAAAAATCTACTTTTATGCATGTCGACACATTATTTTGACTACTAATGTCTATAATTGCATATAAGTAAAAATTATATAAATCACATTTTAGGAAAGTACGTCACTAGACGAATCTAACAAGATTCACTTGACTATGATTTTCATTATGTATTAATCACAAATCTTAATCAAAGTGAAAAGTATAATTAGTAAAAAAAAGTAGATTTATTGCATTTAATTCGGAACGGAGGAAGTAGCAAATGTCAAATATGCCTCTGGTACTCTATAGAGACCATTCTCTTGGTTAATCCACCCTATAAATCGAACGACAAGAGACACTAAATAAGTAGTCGAGCCGATTCACCAGATCAGGATAATTACCATTCTTCACACTTCCATGAACAAAATTAAACACCTAGAGGCTAAGACGTGTTTTCAGGCCCACTCTTCTATTCAACTTGTTACTTGTGACTTGTTACTTGTTAGGCTTGCACAAACAATAAGTCCATATTTGAGCCGACAGTGGATGTCCTCAAAAGTTAACCGGACCCCCTTTATTTGATTACTTTTAACTGTTATAGTGTTACTCCCCTTATTATTATGACCCCCCTTTATTCTCGCAAATAACTCCTACAGCTAAAGGATAATCTTGGCGCCTTGGATGGTACTTCACTTGCTAGCTTTGCCATGTCACTGTTTGTTACTCCATAGTATGCTGCTAAAAGAAAAGACAAAAGTCATATTTAACCATTGTATATGTACAATCCAGAAAGTTCCTCAATTTAGAGGAAAGAAATCAACTTAGGAATGATGTTACTAAGTAGAGTGGTTCTTGGGAGTTAAAGATCATGTCTTCCATTTAATAATGTATGAATATATGATCATCTTCTATTTCATTCTTATTTAATTTTGATACTTGTTGAGAGTGTAATCCACATGTGTCCCACATTGGAAGAATTGAAAGTATATGACTAATATATAAGCTAATGGGTTACTCCACCTATCACCATATGGTTTTAGGATGGAACCCCATTGGGCTTGTATGTGGTCATACTCTTCTCTTGTGTGGGATTGTGTTGAGCCCATCGAGATTTGTCATGGTATCAGAGCAGACGATCCCGGCCCCAAGTAGGGCCAACGAGGTGTATGTGACCTATCCAATTGCACCTTTAGGTGGCACACATGTGAGGGGGAGTGTTATAACTACTATAACAAAAAGTAACTACTTTATTACAATAGAATGAATAGACTTCATAATACTTCATCTATCTAAAATAAACTACTTTAATTAAGTGAGTGTAGTAGTAAAATGAGAATTATTAACTCGGACACTAGATAAGACATACATAATATGGGATAAATAATCTTCTATTGGGTTTTTAGGGGTGTGCAGTAGGGGCTACCTCTGAGGCCCCTTCTAAAAGATGGATTTGTGACCATAAATTATCGCTTTTAAAAGTATTGAAATGTTTTGATCGGAGAAACATAGTCATGTGAGATCTTATTAGATGATCTCAAATTGTAGTTTTACAATATTAACTTTTTAGAATTTTTACTTATAAGGAATTAGAAACATTAATGATTAAAGTTATATGTGAGTAATTGTGCTCGAGAAACATTCCAAGTAATATGAAACGGATGAAGTATATTGGTTGCATTATGGCCTATCATCTCTGAGCCAACCATGACATAGAGATATTTGAAGTTTTCAGGAGCATGCTAATCACTAGATTGACACAAGAAATTCACACTTGAGCAAGCTAATGATCAACTTTGTTGAGGTTACTATAACAATAGAGCAAAAACAGGTCTGGATTACTCTCTTTAATGGAAGAGAGTTTGAATAAAATAATAAGTTCAAATAAAGTTCCATCCTAAAATCAATTGACAATAGAACGAGAACCTCCTATGACTTATAAAATTGTTCGCATACGTCTATGATCTATTGTATCTCTAGTTACTACTCTCTTCATCACTGACAATGTTTCACTAAACGGAGGGAGTATGTGTGTGGAAACTGGTGAAGAAGGTGGCTCACACTTCACAACAACACAGAAAAACCATGATCCATTGTGTCCTATAAAGGTGCTTAATTGTTAATTTTCATGAACTAAGTTATATTTCTGCCATGAAAATATCAGTAAGCTTTCATAGATGTTGAGAGAGAGAGAGAGAGAAGAGAGAAATTATTGATTGTGTAAAATCAAAATGAATGTAATTGTATTGTGTTGAATAATTTACAAGTTGTGATTCTACTTTTATAGTAGAAATTGTACAAGGGAGGGAAAACAAACTAACTACTTTCGGTTACAACTGGTAGGAGTTAGTTACAAGCAAAAGTTGAGCTCGCATTATAACACAACAACATATAATCTTAACATCCCCTCAAGGTTGGCAGGGTTAGAAATCATGCCAAGCTTGGTCAGTAGAAGTTGAAAATGATAAGTAGGGAGCACTTTTGTGAATAAATTTGCTAGCTGTTGCTTAGTAGGTAAATAAATTAGTTCAATTAGACCTTCCATCACCTTCTCTCTAGTAAAGTGGCAATCTAGGTCAATATGTTTGGTTCTCTCATGGAACACATGATTCCTAGCAATGTGTGAAGAAGTTTGATTGTCACAATGAAGTATGACTGGGATGCACCCAAACCGCAACAATATTTCGGTCAAATAGTCAACTTTTTTTTCAAAAATTTTCATGTAGATACTATATTGCTGCGGTTTTGGGCCAAAGCCGCAGCAATATCTTTATTTTATATTTATCTTTTCTTTTCACGTGCTATATTGCTGCGTACGAGTAAAACCGCAGCAATACCACCGCAGCAAATAGCATTTATTCTACTAGTGGTGAGATCAAGTACTTGCAGCTCTTGTTGCAATCTAACCAAACAAGTGATCGAAGCAACAACACTAGCCATGACCCTATATTCTGCTTCTGATGATGACCTTGAAACTATAGCCTGCTTCTTGCTTTTCCAACTAACAGAGTCTCCTAACATGAGCAAGTAACCTAAGAGCGAGTGATCTTCTGAAGTCAGGGCAAGATGCGCAGTCTGAGTCAGAGAAAGCTTGAAGTTTGGGAGTAGGAGCACCCTTGAATAGTACGCCATGACCATAAGTGTGTGAGACGACATAGGACAAGACATGATATATATATAAAGCATCCTTGTGAGCAGTACTTGGAGAGTGCATAAACTGACTGAGCACTTAAACTGAATATGAGAGGTCTGGCTTGGTGTGGGTGAAAAGTTCAACTTCCCAACTAAGCATCTATAAGCAGTAGTGTCGTGAGAATGTCACCTGAGGTGGACGATAACTTAAGGTTGAGAGGAAGTGGTGTTACTGCTGATTTGAAAGTGGAGAAGCCACAAGAAAGTAAGAGCTCTTTTGTGAATTTCTTCTGAGTCATAAGTAATACCCTCAGGAAGATACGAAATTTCGTAGCCCAAAAAGAAGGTTAACTCACAAAGATCTTTTATACTAAAAGCTTGATCAAGATGGCGTTTCAAGTGATTGATGTTTGCAATATCATTGCTTGTGATGATCATATCATCAACATAAACAACAACAATAGTGATAAATGAGCCATGAACCTTAGTAAACAAGTTCTAGTCATTCTTTGACTGAGTGAACCCTTCAAGAATAAGAGCCAACTTTGCAAACCATTGTCTGGAGGCCTATTTCAACCCATATAGTGACTTTTTAAGTTTTCACATCTTGTTATCAGGGTTAGGATAGCCTTGAGGTAACTTCATATACACTTCCTCATTGAGGTCTCCATGTAGGAAGGAATTATTGACATCTAGTTGGAATAACTTCCAACCTTTATATGCTGCTAATGCTATGAGACACCTAACTTTGGGCATTTTGATGACAGTAAAGAATGTCTCCATGTAATCAATACCATATATCTGATTATAACCTTTTGCCACTAACTTGGCTTTATATCTTTCAATTTGTGCATCTGCCCTTAGTTTTCCATTTTGAAACAATTGGTGTCTTCCCTTTTGGAAGATCAACAACATCCCAAGTATGATTTTGTGCAAGAGTTGTAAGCTCTTTGTCCATAGCTGTAACCCATATTGGATCAGAAGCAGCTTCATAGTAACTTGTAGGTTTAGTGAGGTGTGTAGAGTTAGCTATGAAAGCTTGAGAAGAGATAGTTAAGGCATAGAAGGATACAATATTACATCAATGTGAGGAGGTTTGACAGACATAATCTTGTAACCAAGCTGGAGGTTTAGAAGGTCTAGATGTGTGTCTAGATGGAGGTTCTAATATAGGTAAATAAGGAGAAGATGTAAGTGAAATGGATGTAGGAGTGGCACTATGAATGATAGAGGGAGAGGGAGTGTCAGGAGATGTAGATGGAGTATTGTTATGTGAAGAAGAAGTAATGCCAGAATTAGAAGAAACAGAAGAAGGAAGTGGTGTTTTGTGAGAATAAATTCAAATGGATCATAGAAAATATGATCATTATTGACAGTAGGAAGAAGGAATTGGAAAGGTAAGTGTTTGGAGAGGATTTAAAGTGAAATGGAAAATGTTGTTCATGAAAAACAACATCCCTAAAGACAACAATTATGTGAGTGAGAAGATTGTAACTTTGCAAGCTTTCTGATGAGGTGCATGGATAGCTAATGAAAACACAGGCTTCAGCTAGCCATAGAGTCAAATTTTGTTTTGCCAGTTTTAGAGGTAAAAACAAAACACAAGCTGCCAAAAAAGTCTTAGGTAAGAGAGATCAGGAGCAACATTATGAAGTTTTTGATATGGCGAGACATGTTTAAGGACGGTAAGAGGCATCCTGTTGATGATATGTGTGGCTGTGAGCACACATTCTCCCCAAAGGTGTATAAGAAGATTAGACTGGAAGAATAGGGCTCTAGAACACTCTAAAAGGTGTCTATGTTTCCTCTCAACAAGGCCATTTTATTAAGGGGTGTTAGAGCAACTTTTCTGGTGGATGATACCCTTAGAGAAATAGAATTGCAGCATAGGTCCCTCACAAAATTCTTTTGCATTGTCACTTCTGATAGTGTTGACAAGGCAAGAAAATTGATTCTCCACATATGCAACAAAATAAATCAATATATGCACACATCAGATTTGAATTTAAGAAAATGAACCCGTGTATACCTTGTGAAATCATCAACAATAGTGAGGAAGAACTTACATCCATTCATGGTATATAGGGTGTTTATAAAATCCCCATATGTCAATGTGCAGCAGTTGAAAAGGTCTATCGATCAATAAAAGTAGTACTAATAGGGAAACCGTTTCTGCAGTGCTTTGCCTTTGGACATACTTCACAAATGCAATCAAGATCATGAGTATTATTCATGTGTGGAAATACATGCTTGAGTTGATTGAAAGGTAATTGTCCCAATCTTAGGTGCCACAATTTGGCATCATAAGAAACAACAGAGAGAGCATTATTTTTATACGATTCTTCATAAGCAACATTTGAGACATAATTAGAGCAAGAAGCAGAACCATTGTAGCCAGGAGCAAGAGCAACAAAGTAAAGACCATACCATTATGCAGATTACCAAGAAGAATAGGTGTTGTCGGGGAAGGGCCTTGTAAGATACAAGAGTCATGAGTAAATTGCAAAGAACACTTCATTGTTGCACATAATTTGAGCACAAAAACTAGGTTGAACCAAAATCCAGGGACATAGAGAACATGATCCAAGGTAATAAGATCAGTTAATTGAACAGTCCCGATATGAGTTATTTGATCTCTTCTGCTATCAGGAAATTTATTGTGATTATTGTGACCATTATCAACCAATTTGTAATTAGAGAACAGGAAAAGAAGATCACAACAAATATGGTCTGATGCTCCACTATCAATTATCCAACTAGAAGTTAAAGGTGAAAGTAAGCAATGTTTACTAGCAAACAAGGTTGTTGGAGTTATCTTAGGCTTGGGGTCTCTACCAAGTAGACTGATCAAATGGTTGTACTGATCTACTGAAATAGAAGTTGAAGGGGTGTTGTCTTCAGGAGGAGAAAATGTTGGTTGAACATTAGTGGCAGCAGCAAACTTCTTATGAGGATTAGGCTTTCGATCAGTAGGGTAGCCATGTAGGCTGAAACACCTTTCAACACTATGGGCAGGTATTTTCCAATGAGTACAATAATAGTGAGATCCCCTCTTTGTTCCTGATGTATTACCAGATGGAATAGGTACCTAATAGTTCTTGTTTGAATCTGAATAGAACCTCTTGTTCACAGCTAAAGCCATAAGATCATTATCTTGAGTATTAAGAACACTCAACTCTTTGTGTTTCTGTTCTTGAAGAAAAAGTATGTAAGCCTGAGTTATAGGTGGTAATGATTCCATCATCAAGATGTTAGTCCTAACTTATTGATAAGCCTCCTTCAGCTTCATAAGAAAGTGAACTAATCTCTTATTTTGTTGTATCTTCAGGAATTGTTCAGTAAGACTACAAGTACATTTTCCACATTCACACCATGGAATTGGTAGAACATCGTCTAATTGATCCCAAAGGACCTTCATTTTAGTAAACAAAAAATGATGAAACATCATGATTCTCTTGATTCAGGTTGGCTAATTCTTGTTGCAGTGAATATAGTTGAGCTACAGAGGAATGACCAAACCTCTCCTCTAGGTCTAGCCATATAGCTCGAGCAATATGTAAGTGTAAAACACTTTTCACAATCATAGATTCTACTGACTTTAGAATATAATCCAGCCACAAATCATGTTATTTATAGCATGTCCCCATGCTGTTGCCTCCTTAGAATCAGTAGGTTTAGGTAAAGAACCATCAACAAAACTCGGTTTATTCTTTGAACTAAGACCTATAACCATAATTATTTTTCAATCAAAATAACCAATTCCATCAAAAATAGAAGATAGTAGCTGTTGAGATGTGTTAATAGCAGGTTGAATATAATAGATAGAAGTAGGATTATATGTAAGCTCCAGTGTAGGTGTATTAGACTTTTTGAGAAGGAAAGAAAATGAAGAATGAATCATGTTATAAGAAAACATAGAATAGAATTCAGAATTGAAATCAGAAATAAGAAATTGATCCTAATTTTGAAGTCTAAGATCAATTTAAGAGCAGAATTACAACAAATTGTAGATGAAATCGCTAGATTTCTCATAATTTCAATCAAGAAAAATTCAGCAATATAGAAGTTCAATCAATCTCAACTTCTAATTTTCAGAATCAGAATGTAACAATATTAAACAACGAATTTCAGAGAATAGAATAGAAGAGATGTTCATAGAAAGAGTTTCAGAGAAATTTTCAGAGAATTTAAGAATTACGAACCGGAATCTTCGATTAATCAGATGAAAATGCTAAGATCAGCTGAATTGCGGAAGAAAAAACGAGCAGTAGCTCTGATACCATGTTAATCTTCATGAACTAAGTTCTATTTCTGCCATGAAAATATCAGTAAGCTTTCATAAATGTTGAGAGAGAAAGAAGAGAGAATTGATTGTGTAAAATCAGAATGAGTGTAATTGTATTGTGTTGAATAATTTACAAGTTGTGATTCTACTTTTATAGTAGAAGCTGTACAAGGGAGGGAAAACAAACTAACTACTTTCTGTTACAATTGGTAGGAGTTAGTTACAAGCAAAAGCTGAGCTGGCATTATGACACCAGCAACATATAATCTTAACATTTATAGTAACCAGTTTTAGCATAATTATTAATCCATATATATAACTATTCATAATACAGGTAACACTATTGAATTGCGAGAATGTAGCCTTCGTAACTCGACCTGTAAGGTAATAATAGCAAAACCCTTTTGTGCCAGGAAGCTTATTGTTTGATAATTATTCTTTCAATGTCCATGATGTATATTATAAATGTTGTTGGAAATGAAGAAAGTTATCACGGGTTCTTCAAATACGACCTCAGCCACTCAACGTGGGTTATGGTAAAGTCAATATACTTCATATTTGGAGTTTTATTGAGGCATTTAGATGTAAGTCGGTACTAGATAGTAGCATGTAATCAAGAAGACAACGAACTTGGTATGTTGTTTTTCTTGTAAAATTGTAATTGAGAAGACAAATGACTTGGTATGTTGTTTTTCTTGTAAAATTGTGCTCATTTTGTTTTTGTTTGCTGCGTTTCCTTTTAGAAAAGCAAACTGTCAAATTACTGATTATTTTGTTATTTATTACCGAGATAGCTTCGGACATAACTAATATCTAAGTCTAGTAGCCACGCGATAATCTATGTCAAATCCTCTTATGATACTATTGCAAATCACTAATTGATTTTAAAAGTTCCTATATATATTTCATATTTGTGTTGGCCTCCCCTTTTAGCACAGGCTTGTGAGTGGAGCTCTACCCGCTACTAGCTGTAGGGGTGTTCAATGTCGGATATCGGATATCGGATCCGATCCGAAAATTTCGGATCGGGGAAATTGCGATCTGAATCCGATCCGAAATTTTTCGGATATCCGAACTTTTCGGATCGGATCACCGGGTTTTCAGATCGGATATCGTTTTTCAGATCGGATCACCGGATTTTCGGATCGGGTCCGTTGAAATTTTTGAAAAATCCCGATCCGTATCCGATCAGAAACCTGAAATTTTTTCCGGATACCCGATCCGAAATATCCGAAATCTTAAAATCGGATATCCGAAATTTCGGATCGGATCGGCGGGTTTTCGGATCGGATATTTTTGCACACCCCTAACTAGCTGTTAGGAATATTTTTCTTTCTTAACATTCTTTTAACGGTTTGTTGACTCACAAATCTCTAATATATAAGTGAATGAGGATATAGATAGAGTCCACCTTACAAAATATCTAATATACACTTAATGAATTTAAATTGCCATATATATTAAACAATATTTTTTTCTTCCTACTTGCCATATATATTGAACAAGTTAGCAATGAAATTGGATTTGAAATTTCAATTAAGTATTAGATTGAGGAGAATGATTTTCTCTTCTTACATATGTGCTAAAAACTCTGACAAAAAATTATATTGATAATTTAACTTGATTGATACAATCAGAAGAAAAAACAAAAACTTGAATTTCATATTAATAATTGTACTGATAACATTTTAAAACCTAAATGTTGATTATTATTCGGTAATCTCTATTATATAATCAAACTCTTTTACTTTATTAATATTCAACTATTAAACCTGATACACAAATTCTTCCATTTTGTTTGAGTACAAGGTTTCTTTAGCTTTATATTTCATTCGATCTCTTAATACTATATTTGAATAATGATGAACAAATAACTAAAAAACCAACAAAATATTGATTTATGAAAAACATATTTAATAAATAAAAAGTAATTATAAGTATGTGTTCGAATCAAAATTTTTGTAACACTGGTGAATAACGAATTGTGAAAATAAACGTTAATATGACACGCATGCATAATGTGCAAAAAATAATAGTGTTGTACTCCCTCTATTTTTTTATCATTCTCTCGTTCATGTGCGCGTCTCCTTATGCACATCTTGGAACTTAAATATCTTTCATTATATATTAATAACAATTATAATAATTGAATATTAGTATAGTTTAATTGAGACGAATCAAACAAGACCCTATATGACTATATTTTTTCTTATAAATTGAAAAAAATTAAGAAAATTTTCTATGAGTAGGAATAATGTCAAGATTTAAAGTGAGAAAGATAAAAAAAAAGTGAAACTATTGGGTCAGACCGTCTGACCCAATAGGTTCCGTCGGACGGGCTGAGCCCAACTTAACGCGCGCGGGTTTTTTTTCATTTGTTTTTTTGTCTGTTTACTTTGTTGACTTTTTTGCTTTGATTGTGATTGATGTTGTTGTCATTTAGTAGCTGTATTGATTTTATTTAGTTAAGTGTTTTTTCAGTTGGTATTGTTGTTTTATCATTTCGTAGTGTTTATGTTGTTTTTCATTTTATTTGTTTGTTGTTTCATTTAGATATGTATTTGTTTCTTTTTATTATGTTTTTGTTTCAGTTGATGCTGTCTTTGTTTCATTTACATATTTTGTTTTTTTGGTGTGTTTTAATTGTTGTTTTGTATCATTCACATATGTTTTCCTTTCAATTGATGTTGTTTTTCTTCCATTTAGACATTTCTACCTTTCATTTGGTATTTTTGATTTTGTTTTTCTTTGAGTTTTTGATGAATTGATTATTGTATTCTTTCAATTGATTCTTGTATTCTTTCAGTTGGTGTGTAAATTCTTTCAGATTGTTATTGAATTATTTAATTTGTTTATTTGGTTTGTTTAATGATTCATGTGATTTTTTTATGTGTTTCAGTTGTTTAGTATTTAGCTTCTAGCTTCTTTAGTATTTACATATTACTACCTTTCTTTTGGTAATGGTGTATTTGTTTTCAGTTGATTTTTTTTTTCTTTGATTTTTTGATGTTTTCAGTTGATTATTGTATTCTTTCAGTTGATTCTTGTATTCTTTCAGTTGGTGTGTAAATTCTTTCAGTTGTTTTCTATGTGTGACGTCCGACGAGAATGGTTTGTCAGACGAGTCTGACACAATACCATCTCAAAATTTTTTTACAAAGGAAGTATATTGGAAGAAATATATTAGTGTTACACAATTGTCGGAATATGGTTGGTAGATGATATGTTTGATATAAAGCATTTGCAATTTAATAGTATAAAATATTCTATTAATTGAGCAGCAGGTGATAGTTTAGTGAGGTTGACATCACCTTCGATCCTAGAGATTTTGAGATCGAGTCTTACCCCTTGTAAGGAGGGATCCCAATTTTCTCCTTTTCTTATAAGGAATTTCATTTTACCTAAAAAAAAAATAATAATTTATTAATTTATAGTTGTATACTTACATTCTATCTATCGCATAAAATATTAGGGAAGAAACGTTGATAGTTCTTAGAAATTAGAAATTTCTCCTCTCCTAAGTCCTAACAACATGATTAGAGATGGCCAACAGTGCGGGCCAATCCAGCCCATCCAACCCAGCCCACCTCGTGGGCCGTGTGGGTCGGGCTCGCAAAAAGCCCGGTCCAGCCCAGCTCGAACCGTGAAATTGGTGGGTGGGCTGTGGGCCACATTTCTTGAGCCCAGCCCACTAAAGCCCGCTACTAAAACCGCCCAGCCCGGACCACGAAATCGGTCCAGCCCAACCCATGAACCAGACCAGCCCAGTCCAAGTTATTATTGAACCAAATTGTGTATATTTTAATCAAATTGTATATATTTTAATCAAATTGCATATATTATAATTCAATCAAATTTTAAAATAATGAAATTATTCATTAATTTTAATAATTGTATATATTTTTATTCATTTTAAAGATTTTATATAACAATAATGAATAATTTCAATGATTAATAATTTTGAAAAAAAATATCTCATGCCGGCCCGCCAGCCCCGTCCAGCCCACTAGACCCACGAACCGCCAGAACCGCTTCTCGAACCGTGAAAACCGGTAACAGACCGGTGTGGGCCAAGACTTTTCAGCCCGCAGACCAGCCCACCCAACCCATGAATTTCACGGTCCGGTCCTGGGCCGTGAAATCTCAGCCCAGCCCGCTACGGCCCACGGTCTGGCCCGCCCAGCCCGCACCAGTGGCCATCACTAAACATGATGGATCAATTTAGTTTGCAACATATTGGACATGTCTTCCTTTTCCTCGAAAAGGGAACAGAAAAAGAAAATATAAGAACGATACCGTGTGAGAAAAGAGATCCCAGAAAGTCAAAAACTTGTGGTGGAGAAATGACGACATATCCACCCAGTGAATTATTGATGGTAATAGAGTGAAGCTTGGCAAATGACAAGTACTTAGACAATTAAAAACTTTCATATATCCCAAGTAATGATAGCATTAGCACGTTGATGGCTTAAGGAATTGCTTATAAATGCTCCACCAAGTGAATTATTGATGGAAAAGGACACAATTAGATAATAAGGTTTCAAAAACTTCTTCATCCATAAAAAGCTCTTACAAAAATATATACTTTTTTCGTATTTTTTTACTTGCTATGCTTCAATAAATTATTATTATTCACCATTTTAACTTGTTTGGTTATCTATTCTTATCTATAAGGAAAAATATTGTCAAGTGAGATCACAAAGGGTTTTGGTTGGGCTCTATACTCCAACCTTTTTCTCTGCATTTTTTTCGCCTAAATATGTAATTTCTAAATATCAAATTTTTAATTATGTATAATTAAAGATATTAAGAGTCAAAATAGAGCGATGGACGATATGAAAAAGAAAATAAATAAATAGCACAAATAAAATCACCTGCAAAAATACTATGCCACACTTTTAAATTTTAACCCATTAAACAAGTTAACAAAAAGAGTTAGACTATAAGATAAAATACAACCAAAAAATAATTTTGAGTATATAGCAATAATTAGGATTGTTGAAATTAATTTTCCATTTGAGCACAGAAAGAGAATTAGTTAAATAATAATTGGTTTGACCATAAGTCCATCTATCCTCATTAAAAATGCCACAAGTCAACCACAAGTCAACCACAAGTCAACTCAGTTTAACAAATTCTTAGAATAGAGAAACTACTACATAGGTGATAGGTCAAAGACTAGTAGTAGATTTATTTTTTCTTTTTTTGTAAAGTAAAAATAAAATAGAAGAGATAAAGTTCAAGTAGTGAAGTGGATACTCAAAAGTAAAAACCACATTAGTGTACAAAATGCACTCTTTAATGATTAAGAAACTTCCTTGCGCATTTCGCAATATTGATTAGTGCGTCTTTTTTTGACGAACCTTAATTGTTAGTTATTAGATTTTTCTAAGTGCTAGGATTAGGATTTGGTTAAGTCTTAAATTCGACAAGAACCTAAGAGATTGATACTTATTAGAACGAAACTATGTCTTACTAAATCATTTTGTACTAGAGTACAAGTTTTATTTGTAGGAAGGCATATCTTGAATCAACCGTCACTCGAAAAATATACCTAAAAACAGACAATAGAATAGCATATAAGTTGATAGTGAGAATACGTCAATACAACATAAATAAAAAGCGCAAGTGAGATTTTTCAACTATTTACAATATAGAGATTGCTTAATTAAGTTCCCAAACCATAGATAGCTGGACTTTGCCATGATTTGATTCTTTGATTGTTTGAAATAGTGGTTTTCGCTTCGCTTCTTCCCCAGATAGTTCTATTTCATTTTACCCTGCATCTTTTGTTGCACCTCTTAGTCCCTGATATTTGATGCATGTATGAAGTATGAAACTCTTTTGTTGGTGCCTTGCTGTTGGTTTTCAGCACATGTACTTCGTTTTAGATGAGGAAATAAGCACAAGCAAATGAGGATTAGAGTGGAACTAATACGAGATGGAATCACAGGAGAGTTACAGGCACCATAAACGTTATTACTGAATCTTGCATCCACCTGAACTTGAATCTTCTCCTCGACGGACATTACCATATGCCGACAGTTCAAACAGGTCCATATCACGACCTGCAAATTTGTTTCAGAACATGAGCAGTTCATGAGCTTTCAGTTATCTACTTATACTTTGATTCAACGGACTGAAACCCAAGAAAACTCGAGCATAACAAGGAGTGAGACAGAAGTCACCAGAAGTACTGAAAATGAAGAAAACGAGTTGGCATCTCATTAAGATTTATAGTTCAGTACTTTCAAAGTAGTAGTTAGCACCTAGCCCGTACAGGAGCAGCACAGACAATTGACACCATCACAAACACAAAAAAATATTTTTTATTGAATTGCTTAAAAGAAAAGAGGGAGCACTTATATTTCCCATTAATTTCCTTATCTCTATTGTATCGCTAGTCTATATGAAAATTTAGGCTTCTATTCTTTTGGACTGAATTAATGAAAATTCAGTTCAATTCAGTTAGTTTCCTCTCAAAGTTTTCATTCACTTCAGTTTAAATCAGACAAATTAAGTTTATTTAGTTTAGTTCAGACAAATGCAGTTCAATTCAGTCCCAAACAACACAACATTAATATAAGTGAATATAGTAACATAGTTGTAAAAGTATGTTTAAGCGATGATGATGATCCATTATTTTCCTAGTATTACTTTGTTTTAGATGTATGAAACACTTTGACATAATAACTCTAACTATTAATAACTTTTATTATCCATTAATAAAAATTACATAAAAATAAAGTTGATATAATGAGAATATACATTCCAATCCAACAAAATCACACATTTGTTTCAAATATACTAGTATAATATGTGGTCAAAGTTAGTATATTAATAGTGCAAACATGAAATCGAAGCACTTATTCATCATATGGATGAAATTCTTTGTTTTTAAAGGTAATTTTTATTTTTAAAAGGAATGTCCCAGAGGGCAAAACTTAGCATTAATCAAACTCACGTCTCTCGCCAAAGGCAACAATATATGGCCTTGTGACTTTCTTTCCTGTTCTTGTTCATTTTTTCACCCTTTTACCAAGATTTTCTGTACAGTGCTAAAGATTCTAGTTGTAAACAAAAAAAATGCCATCAAGTTTCTCAAATGTGACTACAACTTTCCTATAAGCATCAATAGAACATCAAGAACACTCATTTGGCGTGTCCAAGCAGACATATTTTGGTGTGTCAGACATGTGTCTGTCTCCAATATGTGTCGGACACGGGAAACTCTACCTATTGTGCAGCCTAGTGCAGCACCTAAGATCATACAATGTAATCTCTGCAGATAACCAGATTAAATTATGTCGATTAACAGACAAGCAACACACCTGAGACTCGGCAATATGAACTTCTTTGTATGAGATCTGCCCTGGATATGTCAGTTCGATTCCCTTTTGAACGATTAACAGTAGCCTGATACAATGTTTACAAGACCAGTGAGGTTAGAGATAGTGAGAAGACTCTGAAGAACAAAGATTCTGATAAACTCGTTTCCAAATTTCAAAACATGGAATTGGAGAAAAAAATGTAAAGGAAAGTAAGTGCATAAATGACGAAATGTATATAATTTTAGCCACCAGTCCCACAACAACAATACTTCTTTGATCAAAAGAAACCACATGACACAAAGAAACATTTATGAAGCTGCCAAAATGAACCTATTGCCATCAATTTACTTAAGGTCAAATGTTTCCTTTTTTTTTTTTTTGATAAGGATTAAGGAGAACAAACTTAGACTAGCACCCTCCCCCCTTCTTCCAGATGAGGGTGCTAGTCTAAGTTTGTTCTCCTTGTCAAACAAAAAAATGTTTTCATTTTTGGTCTTCTTATAATGCACATCCACAACTGGTACAAATCACCGTAGGCACCTCTGTGCTACTACTACAACTACTAGCCTTATATGCACGCCCTGTGTGCGAAATCGTTATCAAAGTTAGATATTTATATATTTTTATCTTAATCCAACTATAACTTTTAAGGACTAATAAAAATATTATCAAGTTGTTTAACAATGAATAATAACCTTATAGTATGGGTTATCATAGAGATTTGACATATTTTATATTAACTCAGTTTTAACCTTTGAATATCTTTTATTTTGTTTATATTATTCTGAATGCAATTTTATAGCTTTATAATATTATTTAACCTAAACATTTCGTGTTTTATTTGCATTTTATAGCAATATAATACAATTTGACACCACTAAATATAAATACCTTTTTTTTCCGATTATACCTATGATTTTAAGGATCAATAGCTTACATCTAATTATTTAAGAATGGTTAGTAACCTTATAACCAACAAAAACCCTAGAAATCAGGGCTTTTTGCATTGAAGTTTGTTTGGTGAAATTGAAAAGTGCGACAAACCAAATTGGGTACTAGTTTAGCGTATTTGGTGTTGAAGTGCATCACTTGATCCCCTTTGAAGTCAGATGTATAAACTTCACATTCCTACCTTCTTCTGATATAGCTTGAATATATTGTTCTAGCTTCATTTTTAGGATTATTGAAATTATTATTGGTGCATATATATGATTGGAATTTTAGTGTGGTTGGTAATTGTTGGCTATTATTGGTAGGAAAATCGCATTATGGTTTAGTAATTTTATGTTTTGTTGTAGTTTGAGTGTGGAGTACCTATGAGGCTTGTGTTTGTTGAATTAGAAGGCGTTACACTTGTGAACCATGCCACCAAAATCCAAACGTACCAAAACAGTTCAACTGGGGAAGGTAGCACTTCTCAAGCGACCCCTAGGGTAGATACGATGGGACTACGTAACCTTACTGCCAAGCACCGTGGGCATGTCTAATGCAGCCTAACCGTCATATCAAGGTTACTAAGTTCGTTGATTATTCAGCACATGAGACATTAGGATTAGGTGAACCCAGGGAAAAAAAACGCGGTCGCGGTCGCGTTCTCGATAACGGTCGCGTTTTCGCGGGAACGCCCCGTAACGGCCAAATAGAACGTTTCGCGGTCGTCGCGGCGTGAATTTTGTAAAAAAATTCACATAGGCAGCATTTTAACTTTGTTTTGTTATCAATACAACATTTGGGGTACTTTTGATGGAAATTACTCTTTTTTTTTTTGGTGCAATAGTAAAGGTGTGACTAAGTGTGGGAATAAAAAGAAAAAGAATAAAAATAGGGGACAAAAAAGAAAAAGGGAATAAAAATAAAAAAAAAAGGAAGAAAAGAAGACAGAGAAGTGGAGAACAAGCGAGATATTTTATCTCAGTTCTCACGTGACTAGCAGTCACAAAATAAAATGAAAAAGAGAAGAAAAAAGAAGATAGAGAAAAGAAGAAGAATCCTCATATCCATAAAAGAGAAGTAACCTACTTCAACAACGGCCAGCATCCACCGGCGGCTACGATGCCAGAAGCATCTAAAGGTATATCGCCGGCATTTTCTGTCATGACCGGTGAAGCAAGGGCCATCATTTTCCTCCCATACGCATATTAGGGTTTCTTTAAAAATTAGGGTTTCTTTAAAATTAGGGTTTCCATTTTAGACTGCAATTTGAAGTAATTAAATGAAATTACTTGAGGGTTTTGTGTCGAATTAGAGCATGAAGAAGCCTGGTAAGATTTAATTCAAGAAATTTTAGTCCGATTTATGCTTTTGTTCTCCTTTTACCTTCTTTGCCTCGCTTTTTAATACAAAGCGGCCAAAAAACCGTTCTAGAACGCCGCAAATCCGTTACATAACGGCAGAACGGCCGAGTTTGGTGTGAATTTCCTTCCACCGTTCTAGAACGGGTTTTCTCGGAACGACAACTCTCAAACCCGTTACAAAGCGCCCGTTCTAGAACGGAACGGCCGAGTTTTTCTTCCCTAGGTGAACCAGTCACCCAATTACTTCAAAAAAATTGGACTTAAAAGGTTTTGTGAGTAAATGGGCGCCAGTGTTTTACTGTAGAATTCATATCTACTCTGAAAAAGACCGAGGGTGAAAATCTTGGGATTAAGTTCCACTTTAATGACAAACCTTATAGCCTGACCATGCAACAATTGAAAACCATATTTGGTTGGAGACACTTGAATGGAGTGAACTTTCACCGCACCAATGATTACAATAAGGATAGTTTTTGGCACAGAATCACTCAGTTGCTTAAGAACCCCAGTGACAAGAGCTCCTTCTTGTGCTTCCCCCTCTTCGTTATGTGCACAGATTATTGTCTATGGCCGTACTTGGGCAAGGGGAACCCACTAACCTCCCTAGCCTATACTCCTCCATCCTTATGTCAACCACGCCGGCAAATGAGAAGAGTAACTTTTCTCTTTTTTTAAAAAAAAATCTTTCATTTTGCCTAGGAGCTCTTTCAGATTATCATCCTAGGCTCCTAGCCACTCCTTTTTTTTTTTTGAAAGAAAAGAGTATAAACAAGCATACATGCAAGGTAGATGAGACATCCCCTCCCCGTGCTTAAAAAAAGCATTGTCCTCAATATAAAAAAGACAGAATGAAGAAGGAAAGGGGAAGAATTCACCAACTAGGATCCAGAAGGCCCGTTAGGATCACGAGTCCTGGATGCACGCTCCTTCATACGCTGCTATCGCCACTGTGAAATCTCCATCTTTGGATCTATATATGTATTTAGATAGGTGTGTAGATGGAAGGTGTTAAGTGAAGACATCATGCAGTGGAGATTGTCAAGTTGGTCCTCGGTCCCGTCTAAGCGCAACAAGAAATCATCCTGCCTTAATGCAAACTCAATCACCGCTCTTCATATGATGCAAAAGAGGGCGAAAGGACATGTGTGTGAGAAGACCTAACTTGGCCATCAAGAAGACCTAACTTTGCCATCATGGCCACCAATAGGGATGGCAGCGGGCCGGATCTGGACCGGTTCTTGGTGGTACCAGATCCGGATCCTTTTTTGAGCTTGGACCCAGATCCGGACCGGATCCTACGGATCTCAAAAGGCAATACCTAGATCCAGATCCACTAGATCCACGATTCTAGGATCTGGATCTGACTGTTTTCCCAAAAAGTTGTACAAACAATTGCCAATATTTTATCACTAAATGATATAATTATTATAACATTCACCAATCTACAATATAACAACATCCCAACATTTAAAATATTCAATCTTATATGAGAATGAGATAAACAGTGGCCTTAAGTTACTAATTAAAAATTAAAATATTCAAACAATAAAAAACGGGTCTACGGGTCGGATTTGGATCCTCTCCATAAGATCCAGATCCGTATTTTTTGTGTGGGATCCGGATCCGACCCAGATTCGCAGGGTCCAAAATGCTAAGATCCAGATCCTTTAAAACGGATCTAGATCCACGGATGTGGGATGGGTCCAAGATCCATTGCCATCTCTAGCCACCAACACCTCTGTCTTCATGTACGGGCTCCAGAATATGGGCCTCATCCTCATCAAACTCATCATCCACTAAGTGGCCTCCTCTACTCCCGAGTTTGTGAACATTGTAACTATTGAAACTCAACACGCACCACCGCTGCTAGGGAACAAGAGAAAAAATGTTGTGTTATGGCATTGGGAGGAATAGCTATTCAAGCAAGTTGAGGTAGGGCCATGAAAGTGATATGTCTACCCCATAGTATCACACAAAACAACCCTTAACCCCTGCAAATGATATCACCTTGGCGTTAACCATTTTCACAAGTCATACAAGTAGGAATCATCTGTCAACACAAGAACGTGATCATTTAGCCTCCCGCCAAAGTGCTCAACAATCAAGGCAATCATGTCATCCACACTGATTTTCCCTTTGTGTAGCTCAAAGAGCTCTAGGCTTCCAGTTAACCATATCGCAACTAGATCAGGCTTGCTGGTGTCATAACCCATAAAACATTCAACTCTAGGCTAGGGAGGTTAATGGGTTCCCCTTGCCCAAACACGGTCATAGACAATCATTTGTGCACATAACAAAGAGGGGGGGTGGCGCGAGAAGGAGCTTGTCGCTGGGGGTCTTACGCAAGTGAGTGATTGCGTGCCAAAAACTATCCTCATTGTAATCATTGGTGTGGTGAAAGTTCATTGCATTCACGTACCTCCAACCAAATATGGTTTTCACTTGTTGCATGGTTAGGATATAAGGTTTGTCACTAAAGTAAACCTCAATTCCACGATCTTCACCCTCGTTGTTTTCCGGAGTAGATAGGAATTCTAAGTTGAAACGCTAGGTGGGCTCCCATTTACTCACAAAACCTTTAAATCCAATTTTTTGGAGTAATTGCGTGAGTGGTTCAGCTAATCCCAACGTCTCTAGTGTTGGATAATCAACGAACTTAGTAACCTCGATATGATGGTTACGCTGCATTAGACGCGCCTAACGCCCATGGTGCTCGGTAGTTAGGTTACGTAGTCCCATCGTATCGACCCTAGGGGTCGCTTGAGAAGTGCTACACTCCCTTGTACGTTTGGATTTTGGTGGTATGGTTCACAAGTATAACACCTTCTAATTCAACAAACACAAGCCTCAGGTACTCCACACCACACTCCAACCACAACAAATTCGCAATAAAACACAAAATTACAACTACAATGCAATTTTCCAACCAAAATCACCAATAATAGCCAACAATCACCAACAATTACCAACCATAATAGAATTCTAATCATATATATGAACCGACAATAATTTCAACAATCCTAAAGATAAAGTTAGAACAATGCATGTAAGCTATATCAAAGGAAGGTAGGAATGAGAAATTAATACTTTTAACTTCAAAGGGGATCAAGTGATGCACTTCAACGCCAAATATACCAAACTAATACCTAATGTGGTGTGTTGCACTTTCCAGTTGCACCAAAAAAACTTCAATGCAAAAAGCCCCAATTTCTAGAGTTTTTGTTAGTGGATTGATTGTGTGGGAATTTGGGTGAAAATTAGGGTTATGAGAGGGTTGCGGTAAAAGTATGTAGTAGAGGTGGTTGAAAAGCGTAGTGGGTGGTGGTGATGCATGTAGTTATGGTGTTGGATGAGGTGAAGGGAAGTTTTGTTTGAGAGGGAAGAGAGAGAGGGTCGAGAGAATAGAGTGAGGGAGGAGAGAGAGGCGCGGCTTAAAAACCTAGATTTTCACTTACAAAAGAAAAACAAAAAAAAGAAAAACAAAAGAGAAAATATAAACCCGCTAAGCTGAAAACCCGAAAAGGCGGCTTAGGTAATGGTAACTTAGGCAAAAAAAAAGTGGCTAATTCAAGCAAGAAAGTGAGTAAAAAAAAAAAGAGTGGCTAGGATGAAAACTCGAAAGGGCTCCTAAGCAAAATAAGAGATAAAAGAAAAGAGAGAAAAGTTACTCATCTCATTTGCAGACGTGGTTCACATAAGGATGGAGGAGTATAGGAGTGTTTGGGTAGGACTAAACTCAATGGTTGTTGTGTGATATTTATGTCTCACTTAGGATGTTGGAGATTTGATTGTAGGGGTTGATTGGTTCAAGCATGAGGGTGTCAACTTGACCCCTTGTGATTGATTGGATATACATTTGTGGTTTTGTCGTGGTGGTTTGTGTACATAGTAGTTGTGTTTATGTTCTTTGAGATATTTCATAACATGATCACACATGACTCTATTTTTGGTTAAGCATGAGGAAAGTGTGCTTAGGAGTAGTGGAGTTGGGTGTAGGTTAGTGTTATTTTGGAGTATAAGAAAGGCGCTAGAGTGGATACTTGGTGATGTTGGATGTGGATGATGTTGGATGTGGATGATGTTGTTATTTGTTGTTTGATTGCATGTTATAGGCCTTGTGGGGTTACCTTTTTGTTCATTGCCTCTTGCTTACTCGAGGACGAGCTAAGTCTAAGCGTGGGGAATTTGTTAATCCCACAATTTACACTTGATTTGGCGCATTTTGAGGAGGATTTTGTTGTGATTTGTTTTAGTTCTAGTGGATATGTGCTCAAATAATAGAAATTGAGGAGAATTATGAAATTATGTGAAAAGTTATAGATTTGTGGCCCTTTTGAAGGTTTAGTAGCAACATGGGTATAATGTCGGGTCCGAGTTGGAAGTATATGGGCTTTTCACAAGGTCAAGGAGGTTGAGGAGTTCAAAAAAGGAAAGGGATCTTCGGAGCTAGCACGAATTGCAATTTAGGCAGCAGTTTGCGGACAATTCCCTGTTCCGGTGCGATGCAAGTTATGTGACACTGATCCAAACAAAGGGATTCAATAACAGAAAAGAGCAAAAACAAAGGATGATATCTTCTAATACATACACAGACTGAGTTCAACACAAGTTAGGAAGAAGAAGGGAAAATTCATGTATATTTATATATGCACGAGATTCGACAAAAAAACAATGTAAACTTCCATAGACCCAGGAATAGAGCTGTACCTGTAAAACTTGACAGTTCTCTAGCGTACTCTTTCCACCCTGAAAGAAAGAGCATGTGATACAAAAGAATCAACTATAATTAAAGAGGAAAAAAAAACTTTTATCAGATAAGGTTCACAATAAACCAACTGCTGATAGACACCAACTAAAGATAGGTATCACCCAAATAAATGGCAGGATTAATTCTTCAGACAAGAAAGAAAATAGTTGGAAGAAGAGAAGATAAGCTAACACTGGAAGCTATAACGTCCCTCCTTCCATAGTCGAGCATAACTCAGATTAGTCAACTCACAGATAACTTTTGATTGTGAAAACATTGGATTCCGTCTAGCACTACCATACATCTATTTGTATGCTTGAAGCACTAGAGCACTTAAGATAGAGTGTCACGTTATTGAAGAAGTGAAGATTACTAAAAACGTATTAGAATTTGAAAGTGAAATTTTAAAAGACCCAGAAAATGCATTGCTGTTATACCACATAATAATAACTAGCAAAAACCTATTTGGAATTTGGACAAGTATAAGATAATCCTAGTCTTCATCGTCTCCTCACCTCGACGTTCCAGAAGCACTTCGGCCTATCGCATGGCATGTTTGGAGCATGTCGACAGATCAGTTCATTGGCTAAAGATTGGTCTAATGATTAACGAGCATCTCAATCTCAAACTCAGCTCGTAGATGTAGATCAAGTCGATCTTTGACTACTGATGGCGGCCTAACTCACAATAAAGTTTCACTAGAAACATAGAGTTTCTCAAACTCAATACTCAGATCAATTTATTGATTGGTTTAAGATGTCGGATTCACGTCGGCCAAATTCAGATTAGCCTGATAATCCTGACAATCACATTACATCAGAAGCATAAAGTTCTCAAACTCAGCTCTTACATCAAGTTTATGATTGGCTAAAGATGTCTGTTAATTTAGCTCAGCCTAATTGCAAAGGGTCTCACAAGTCACATACAACTTGCATCACGAGTGCAAAGATAATCAAAACTCAACTCTTAGATAAAGCAAATGATTCAAAAAAAATGTCGACCTCATTCGAAGCGACCTCATGAACCGTGAGGCGAGTCATTAAATCTAGCTCTAGATAAAAAGTTGACATAATCATCCAATTTCATCACAAGCACAAAAGCCCTCTAATGGAGTTCATTTTGGATCAAGGAACTTTTAGCCTGATCAAGATAGACCTCATTAATCAAGTTGCATCATAAGGGCAAAAGACTCAGATCCTAGAACAAGTTGATCATTGGCTAAATATGTCAGCCTGACTCATATTGACATCATGATCAACTTGCATCACAATTCACAAGCTCTTAGAACAAGTCAATGCATGGCCAGCCTAATTCAGATTGACCTAATGATCAAGTTACATCACATCTACAGGATTTCCTACCAAATGTTGCCATAATGTCGGCCTAATGAGTAATGATCAGCATGCATCACAAATGGTCATCTCATGGATCAGTTTCAAGCTTTCCTTTGGCTAAAGATGTCTCCTGATTCTGGACAACCAAATCTGAATCGACCTCACAATCATTAGTTTCACAAAGGAGAAAATTCTTAAGCTGGATCTTGGATCTAGTTGAAAGCCTAACTGTATTCGGCCAGATCCAAACCAGCCTCTCAATCAATTCATCACAAATGTAAAGGTTTTGTAACTGACCTCTTAGATCAGTTGTTCATTGTCAACCTAATTCTGCTCAGTGCATCCGGTATGGCATAAGTGTTATGCCACTTGATCAAGAAGATACCACAATTAGTTAGCCACAAGGCCCACAACCGTATTTGCTATCCTTCTGCGCACACTATGTTCCTCACAAAAGCAAAGGCTTCTTCCTTAAAGCAACTTGTTTAAAAGAGACTTTAAACTCTAGATTGCATCTAATAGGCTTACCAGGAAGTTTTAAGAACCAAAAAATATATTAAACCTTAGTATTCTAGAAGGACCTAAATAGGCTATAATCAAGTTGCTGAGTTTACTCCACTAGGCACTACCAGACAATAGACACTAGAAAAAGGAATCATTTAAAAAAAAAAAAAAAAAAGAGAGCCCAAAACACCAGAATTCCCTCTCAGCTGTCAGAAAATTTTAGAAAACTCAGTCTTTTATGGAGATTGAAGTGATGAGGTTGGCGTCTCGGACGTTCTTCGCATGTTTAAGAGGATAACCCTTTCAATTAAACCTATCTCAAATCTCAGACTCAATAGAAGCATCGCTGCGGTGCTCATCCCCACGACCAAGCCAAGTATGTTTATTCAAAACTCAAAAGGATAATGTTAGATTTCAGATTTTAGTAGCTATCCAGTTGGCGGATCTCAACGATGCAAATTCAGAAGTTCTCCACTTATAAGGATAACAAAATTGTATTCTATTACACAGTTAATTTTTTTACTCTCTTCTATTGTAGTTGTTTTATATTTTTTTTGTGGATACTAATGACAATATTAACTGATCAAAATTAGATAACTTTCACTATAATTGCTAGTCTTTTGAAAAAAAAATTGTTAGTTAAATGTTTGTTAGTGTTGTACTGTTGTTTTATAGGTGAAGCACAAATTGAGCACTCGAGCTCCGAGTCGAGCAGCGATAATGTCAAGCGAGCACGAGCTGAGCAAGGAATTGTCGAGCTTAGAGAGCAAACGAGCAAAATTTTTGGAGTCAAAGAGCAATCCTCACCTTGTGATTGACTCGCTCAATTAGCACCCCTACGCATTGCTAAACAATAAAAGAGCCGACTAAGAATAGTTGAACAAAGTGCCATTGGAAATTTATCTCTTCATCTAAAATGTTAGCATCCCTAATTTCTAATATTAATTTCATGATCTTGTTTTCAATTTTCTAATCATTCAATACATGCATATCAGCTATATTTACAGTTTCTTACAGTTACATCTTCATATTGTTATTTCTTCTTGCAGATATCGAGAATTTTCTAATACTTCGTTGCCAAAAGTTATGTTGACACGCTAAATCTTAGGCAAGTAGTCCAAAGTTTATAGCAATTTAATAATGTGTCATAATTATTACAAAATACGAGGTTTAAGTAAATAATTAACCAAAAACACGACAAGTATTGTTAAACAACCATTTTGAATCACACCCACTAGATCTATTTTACTTCACATATTATGTAATGTAATATTTGACTAGATATACATTTACATAGCAAAAAGTTAAAACTAAAACATTAAAGCTTATAAATTAGTTAGTAGCCCGTATGAATCTAACGCGGGTATGTCTTGATGAGCAATCCTTCATCAATGGTATCCACTAAGTCAAAATTAGAAAAGATCCATATCCCTTCCATTGATCAAACAGATCATTTATCTTTAGAAGCGGGTACTTATGCTTAATAGTCATGTTTTTCAAGTACTTCTAATCTACACAAAATTATAGACTACCATCCTTCTTCTTTAACAAACAACATAAGTGCTATCCCATGGTGAGATACTTGGTCTAACGCACGAACGTACCCCTTCTCAAGCAATTCCTCCCGCTGAGTTTTTAATTCAATCATTTCCGCAAGAAAAAGGAGGCATTCCTAAGATTTCTTTAGAAAATGTCTTAATATTTGTTCACTACTATAACATCCTCAAGTCTCCTTTCCTTCTGTATTCTTTGGTCACAATAGACATAAAATGGAAATCCTTTGTGTGCATAACCTTTCAGTCTCAAGGTAGAAATAATGGCAACTCAAGGCTTAGAGCTAATCTTTCTAAAATGTGTCCTAGCTCCAAAATCTCTCTTATGCAAACTTCATGTTCCTTTACAATCAATCTTATCCTTGTATTATTTTAGTCAATCCATGCCAAGAATCACATCTAGGTCTCCAAATTGGATTCCTAGTACAGATGGAAAGTCAGAACAGCCTACACTAATTGATACATCCCCATATAGTCTTTCACAATTGATAACCTCTCCATAAGTTATACCTATCTGAACAATTATCATTTAGTGGGACTTGAACTCAATTTGGTAAGAAAACAATTATATATAAAAGAAAATGAAATCCCTTAATCCCATAAACTCTAGCATGGATTGAGTTGATAAGAAAAGCAACACAAAAAAGTAAACAACTTTGGTGGGTGCTTCAACTTCATGATCACTCATGAAGTACAGTCTTTCCTAAATGTTGTCAATCTGGTTCCCTTCACCACTATTGTTTCCCTCATTTGGGTCCTATTTGCTTGGCCATTACCCCTATTCTAGTTCCCACGATTCTTATCACCATTACGGTTTTGATTACTACCTTGGGGATTGTTTTGGTTCGAGTTTCCCCTAATATGTATTCATCTTTCCCTTGGAGTAGCACTCATAAGTCATAAGCCCTCGGGCCCATCTTGTCCCAATTATGACATTCTTCAAGGTTTCCCTCACGATCTTCCCCGGTTATAAACCTTTCAGCTTTCCCTTGGTTACCCTTGTTGCCGAAGTTACGACATTCTAATCTACAAGATTTCCCTCTCAATCTTTCCCAATGAATCTTAATGTAATTTTGTAGAAAAAAACTAATAAATCCATATAATGAAACTTCACCCACACAATCAAGTAATCAACACGCATTTATTTTTTTACCACTCAATAGAGCTTCTCGAGTGGTAATAGATAGTAATGAAATTTTAGAAAGAAAAATGATTTTCAGGGATAAAGTAGCATTCCCATGGATATCAACATGGGAATTTCTTTACAAATTTTACGCTAAAATGAATTAACATTACCATCATCTAAGACGCATATATGTCACAACCTAATCTTATTCATAACATAAACCCAGAAATAATTAACCAGAGGTCACAATACAATTAAAATTCCACCAATCCCATATCTACCTAAATTCCAACTAGTTATCAACTTATCATACCATGTATAATATTATCAAAAAGCAACCAACAATAATCCAATTCTATCATACACCCAGTACTATGAATCCCATGAATACCAACATTTCAACTAACATAAAAGAATTAAACTTTGAAATTCAAAAATAGAGTCAAAAAACTGCTAACAAAATAAGGTCTTTATGTTATTGTTTATTTGGGTTACCTTGGAATAAGGAACAATATGGTCATAATCATGGCACAAGCAACCAGGACAGCCAACAAGCTTACGAAAGACCATGTTCCCAAGTGGGTCCCTCCTCCAACGATCTGGGTCCCTTCCTTTAACTTTCTCAGCTTTTGCCCAACATTGTTGCTTCACACTGTAAGGAAAGCTTCGTGGGTTGTACTCAGAATTGGATGTGACTCGGAGTTCTTCGAACTCAGTGATGAACTCGGTGGTGGAAAGGTCGGAGAGAGAGGCTGAGGGAGGAGAACTTCGGGAGGCGCGTGAGCGTTGTGGTGATGGTGGGGTGCTCACTCTGCCTTTGGGTGGAGAGGAGTGTGCTCTTTCTTCACCCCTTTTTGGCCTCATTTTCCCCCCAATAAGAAAAAAATGTGAATCTAATCGAGTACTAAAAAGTTCATTTTAGCACTTCTTTTTTTTTTGACAATGGGTAAAAGAAACAAAACAAGGAAAGAAAAGAAGTTAGCTTTTTCTAGCTTTAGTAGCTAGATTATGAGCTAAACTGATCTCTTCCCTCTTAACTTTTTTATAACTAACAAAATTAAAGCTATTAGCACTTCTATTTACGTATTATATCTAGTAGTTGACTCGAACGATATTCGGGTTGGTATATGGATTATGGTTCTTTTTTATGAATCTATATAATACTATAAAGCAATAAGGATTTGCTTATGTGTCAAGAGCAAATTGAATTGCTGATGTGTCAATCCTTTGTAATATCTTTTACAATTTTTTGACACGTGTATTTGTCTTTAAATATTTCTGTTATGCATTACTTTTTTTAGGTATATAATTGGAAAGCTATTTAAGAAAGTTCTCTGTTATGGAATGTAAATCAACTAAATTTTAGGAATCGATTGCTATTAATTAGTAATTACTTATGCATCATAAAACTGCCAAAAAAATATATCTCCTAAATCCGATAATTTAGGCACGAATTAAAAAATCATATCCCCTAAATACGGTATTTTAGAAAATAATTAAAAATTCATATCCCCTAAATTCGGTATTTGAGTTATTAATCATATATTTTGGCACTAATTAAGAAATAAATTTATAGCAAGAAGCTGATATTTTAGGTACTACTTAAGGTATTACAACTATTTAAATGAACATGTTGTACTCTCTTCTTAAACCCTAATTAAAACAAAAATCTTAACAGATTATAATATTAAACTTAATGTTTATCAAGGGATGTATTAATCATACAATAAGTTGTATTATAGAGTTTTTTAAAAAGTTCAAATTATAAGATCATTGACCACATATCCATACCATCAAAATTATAAGTTCATTGCAAACTATAAAATCGTGGGCCGTCATATTACAAAGACTACGGTGTATCCCATAAAACGATGATAATTATTAGTGAGTTACAATGTGATTAGCAATACAAAACACGATACACGATAAAATCAATAATAATTGATATTAGCACCTCATTTATAACACAAAAAATAAACATCTTATGTATTAACACTTAGCTTGCATAAAAGAATAAACATCTTATGTACTAACACTTAGCTTGCACAAAAGAATAAACATCTTATCTACTAATACTTGCACAAAAGTCTAAACATCTTATGTATTAACACCTAATATTAAACTATCAACTAAAAAACGAATTAGCCAATATATAAATAGATAAGAAAAGATAACAAAGTCTCAACAAAAGTTAACTTTTACTTGACACATGAGGCTTGTAAAACTTAAAGGAGGGTAGCCTAATTGTAACAACAAGCATGAGATGTCTTAAAGTTTAGTATAATAATGGGACCCTTTTTATTGTACAAAATATCACATTGCAGTATTTAAAGTCCGCTAGGAATATGCTATCTTAACTGGTAAATGTATGAAATCTCTATGTAAGCTTAGAGATTAAAATTACATATAGAACTTATGTGAATTTTATTGTCCATAATTTTAGTGTAGTTGTATCTTTGTGAAGTTTATAAGTCATATATATATATTTGTTCAGTTTATTCACAACAACCGAATCACAGCTATAAAAAATAATATTACCATACATATGAAATTTGAGAGCTCATAATTTATAGGTGTTCATCTCAAAGAAAAGATAAAATGTCATGCAATATATTTCCACATATAAATTGATTTTTATTTCTATATATTACCGTTCATATGGAACAAGCATTATTGACCTGGGTCAGTGGGCTAATCACAAACTCACAATAAAAATGAAAAAAAGGGTGAATTGTGCATGTAACAACTAATTGACAATACAACTTATTCTATATTTTACTTTTCAAAATAAATAAAAAAATGGGTCAAATAGTATGAAACTTACAAGCTTTAAATTCTAAGAGAGGTGCATAGAATTTACTTCTATCTAGAAGCCGAATAATAATCTTAACAAAATCTAAGTTTGCTAATAAAGTTCCAAAATGTAACAAACCCTTGCTTAGAACTCTCAGTTTTCACTGCCATAAAATTCTGTCTTTTTCCATCTCAATTTGAACATCTAGAAAGTGAATCATCATCTCTATAAAAAACTTATGTAGATCACATCTGAATCTCACACATCCAATGTTAATGGATAAAAACACAATCAAATTCATTTTTTCTCCATTTTCGAAAATATCAAGTGTGTTCGATGAATCTATGGTCAAACTTTTTGGATAACATTTTTCGAATAAATCTGGAATTGAACGGAATTTTTTTTTCTTTAATAACATAAGATTCAATTGATCGAATGTAGCATTTATTTGAATAAATCTCCAATTTATTTAAATATGATATTGCTCAAATTCAGAAGAAAGGTTCAATCAAATATAACAATTCTAACTATGTTTTAAATCTCCATTTTTGATTTGTAATTTGCACATGTTCAGTTTGCCATTATAAGAGTTACCAGCATTAGGGTTTGAAATTTTATTTGTGATAAAGATCACGGGATCTCAAGACAACAAAAGAGTGAGGGTGAGAGGAACTGTGGAAAGTAGGGACGGCTAAAAGTGGGAAAAGAAGTGGTTGCATGATTGAATCCCAATAATGGAGCGAATTGTGATTTTATTTGGTCCTCAATGTGAAGCAATGGGTAGAGCAAAGATTTTTTCAGTCAACGCCGCACAATAATATTAATTACATCAGTCATTGAACGCACGGGTTATAAGTCAGTTTTAAAATATTCCTCATAAACGATATGATTATATAAAGTTTAAATCACGATCTAATATTCACCCCATAATTTTGGGAGATCGAACATCATAAAGTCATAAAATTTATAAATAAAAAAAATTCCGTGAATTTTGCACGGGTCAAAACCTAGTTTGACCATATTAAAATATATTGAACCTTATTGTATTCATATTACTAGTTATGTTTAATTATATGTTAGTAAGAATTTGTGAAAGAGATCTTTAAAATATATACGATAAGACAAATCCAACAATATCTCATGTGAGATTAGGCCATACCATAAGAGTTTAGACCAACTCACCTTATTTCATGTGAAGATAGCATAGCTTATGTCTTAAGGGAGCTCATTTGGTAGTCTTTTCAGTACTAACAAAACAATTCAACATGCGATTCTAAAAATATGAAGAAAGGCATTCTTAAAGTAAATAAGTTGATTAATGTTAATCCCAATATTATGAGGTTTGATATGATAAATTTTTCACTTAAATTGATTTGTATAACCATTTTGGAAGATTTGCCATCTAATTTCAATCTAACAAGCCATGTTTTGACTGGAAATTAATTTGAGTAAATTACAAGCTAAGTAAGGCTACCTTTTCACCCTTTATTACTCACTTTTTGTTCAATAATATCGAGAAAAGGATGTATATCAAGCTATAATAAATAAACTTATTTATAGTTGAAAGCACTGATGAGGCTATAATCATCATTGCCAGTTGGGTTTGGGTCATGAAACTTTTTTGTGTGCAATACCACCTATCATGAGAGTTGAGACACTCATATAGGACCAGGACAACCCACATCACCACATGTGGCATCACAACTAGACTTATACCCTAACTCTAATCATAACAATGATCAATTATCCAACAACATAAAAAGTAAAAACCACCTAAGCTTGATAAATCGTCATTTCTTAAAAGATTGGGTCGTAAATTCTACCTTCGCTTTATAGTTGCAACAAATGCTTTTTTGCACAATTGTTAAGGAAAGAGGCGAGAGAAGTAAAATTTCACTCAATTGCCCATGTTTTATTTTTCTTGCATGTTGGGTAGGTAAAATGAGGATAAAATAAACAATTTATCCCAAAACCTTTACTAAGAAGGAAATATTGCATCCAAATAAAAGCACCTAAAAACGAAAATTGTTGCAACTAAAGAAACAAATGAACTATAATTTTGAAAACAGAAAAATGATTTATTCGATCCTCAATACTTACTCTGTTTTTTTACTTGATCTGTTTTCCTTGAACACACATGTCAATGCACTAATTTAAACTTTCATATGTCTAATTATGAATAAGCAAAAATTACAAAAACTTGATATTCTAAAATTATACATTGAAATGAATCTAACAAGATCTCACATGACTAAATATTTTCTTAAGTACAAATCATAAAACATAGTCAAAATTAACATATATTAACAGTGTCAAAAGTTTAAATAAGTCATCTAAAAAACAAAGAAAATACGAAATTTCAATTACCAACACACTCAAGAATAGCTCTAAGGAAGATTGTAATTAATCGAGTGTCCAATTACATAAAAAATAATAAATTTAGGCGAAGAGAACATACTAATACACCAATGTGGTAATTCGGCCAGAAACACTGTTATCTACCGGAATGAATATAGCCCACAGGTTAGTTTTCCAGTTTGAAGCGGTTCAACACTGCCCCCATAAACAAAATTGAAAGAAAATCTTCCTAGTTCCTTGTGGAGAACAGCTCAATAGAAGAAGAAAATCATGGCATTTTAAGAATCCCCAATCTGGGGAATTGTGCACCATATACGAGAGTAGATATGACAAACAAGAGCGCAACTATTCAAACCATTTACGACCTCTGCAAGAAGACCTTTTCGCCCACAATTACACCTCCACCATCTTCTCCAGTCGTCCACAAACTTTGTTCTCTTTTGGGTAACTTTTCATTCTTCTTTCCCTTCATTTGGTTCTTTCAAATTTAGTTTTACCTCTTTTATCTGGGATCTTGATGTCATTTTCGGATCTATTTTGCATATGGCGTATGGGTTTTCGCTATTTATATTGGAGGCAATGAGTTCATATATGTAATATGCTGAATTAAAGATTGTATTTTTATAGTTTGTTTCTAGTGTTATGGAGTATTTTGTTAAATCTTGTTCAATAAATATCTGATTTTTGCATGTGGGTATTGCATATGAGTAATAATGTGGGAAGTAGTATTGACTAATATGATTATTAATGTGCGGCATACTGAATTTTAGTTGCTTTTTTTGGTTGTGATGTGTGGGATTTCTATATTAGGTAATATACTGTTCAATGGACTTTAATTATTTCTGCAATTGCTTGCTGAAATTGTATATATATTTGGATTTCTGCGAATGTCTGGATGAATGAGAACCTTTGATAACCTGAATCTAAACTAAAAGATAAGCTCTTCCTAAGAGACTAATCAATGATGATCCTCCATAGATTCGCCTATGTAAGCTGCGGCTAGATTGCAAAAATAAGAGCCTGAGTACCACTTGTAAATGATCCAAGAAACATGACAGGTGTAGGAACCTCTAAAGGATGTTACATAACATAGTTCAATTTAAATTATGGTAATATGGTTTACGCACTGAGAATTTGGGACCAGAATGGAAGGGTAAGGAAGGGACAAGAAAGTACGGAAGGATAGATATGAATGATATAAGCAGAAGAATGTACTTGTGTTTTAATGTGCTCATGTTTGTTCATAGAGGAAAAGTTGTTGAATGTGGTAAACTTTCTTTCTAGGTGTATGCCTTCCCATTCTTTCCAAATTTGAAGTAGAAATTGGAATGGAAATTTCAGATGAAATGGACTAGAGATTGACTCTTTTGCTGCGTGTGTTGATTGATGATAGTGTTCCACAAAAGAGATTTTTTCGCCTTAGTTGATTTTGCGCAAATTAAAGTGTTTCACACCTACCCTGCGAGTCTTTACTCTTTGTAACAATACCTCCTAGAACTGACACTTCATTGGGATAGAATTATATTGCTTTGCGTACCTTTCTTCTTCACTTCTGGTGTTTGGAGAACAATCTAGCCTTTATCTCCTTTGTCTACAATGAGTACACACCTTCCAGTTGGTTGTTGGGTTTGAGGTTATATGAAGTTCAAAGGTTATCTTTTTTTCTCTAGGAATGGATTTTGTCAAATTGAATTATGTAAGCCATCGTCACAGAGCTGTTTCACTTCTCTTCTGTTGTGAGCATTTTGGGGTTCATATCATGTTTAACTAAAGTCTTAAATGAGGAGACACATGTACTGTGTAGAGCAAATGTCATAATTTGTAATATGGAAAACATCTTTAAACTATGCTTCTCCGTTGCTCTGGCTACTACTTTTAGGAGTTTGCTTGAACTACTTCAATATAGCGAGTAATTGCACTTCCTTTCTTGGGGACTCTGGATAACGAGATCAAGGGCCTCTGACTAACATGGTAGAACTGATCAAGTGTCTCCAACTGAGATGTGTGTGCTCTGCATTAAGCATCATTGTTGGAAGCTCAATGCAGTTCTGTGCAAATGGTTTGATATGAAGACTTCTTCTTCTATCTGTCTAGTTAAAAGCTTGTTGTACTTGTATATTCATGCAAGACTATCAGTAGGAATATTTTTGTTGAGATTAGCATATGAAATGGAATTTTGACTTATCAAGTGCTTTATATCTTCATGTCCTCCTTTTCATGACCTGAAATGGCACTTAATCTGTCAATGCCACGCCAAAGTATTCGGCTCGCTTTAGTGTTTGCGAATGGATCTCTTGAAGGTTCTAAATTATAATAATTCAGAATCTAATACTATTGTAATGCTAGAATGGTGCGTTGGCTCAAAGGATGAGGGTATATCTAATGATCTTATGGTATGAATAATGAATAATTTGGTGAAGATCTTTGGGTGACAAGATAAATAGGTTTTCTTCCCACAATATAAATTTATGCTTTATGGACCTTGCATGCTTTGCAATTTAAGAGCACTAGGTAATGCAAAGAATCCCTAGGTTAGTTGATGAAAGGGAATCATTAGGACATTGCTTCTATACATGCAAGACTCCTATGCTGCTGCTATTGTCTATTAGAATAAATATTTGCTTCCTTCCACAGATAAATTCCTCTTTGATGGGAGACACGCATATATTAAGAGTAAGTAGTAATCGAGTGTAGTCGTTTCTGGTAGATATTTCTAAATTAAGATTTAAGAACAGAAAAGGAGAGAGGGAGAGGA
The DNA here is from genome assembly GCF_026745355.1 of Beta vulgaris subsp. vulgaris. Lineage (NCBI taxonomy): Eukaryota > Viridiplantae > Streptophyta > Magnoliopsida > Caryophyllales > Amaranthaceae > Beta > Beta vulgaris. Next base: position 56,673,242 of record NC_079206.1, on the reverse strand, counting down.
GGAGGGGGAGAGGTAGAGTGGGGCAGAATTTCCATTCAAGTTGACATGGGTTGAACGGGTAGAATCTCCATTCAAGTTGACATGATGGAACAAGATAGTATACAAGACACTTTGTGGACGGAGTATAAAATCTTAAGATATATTAGGATAATATATGGGGCAATTATGGTTGGAGAAAGTTAGGTGTTGGAGTTGGCTTTTAGGCTAGGTAGGTCTGTCTGTTACTAATTGTTAAAGCTGTGGCCATCCCTCTTTTTCTCAAGTATGCCATGGCTCTTGCATCTTCAACTTCCCATTCAGTAGTCAATGAGTCTATTGGTAATACAAGTGTTTGGTTTTTAGCTAATCTAAAGGGTGCATATACCCCATCGTTGAAGAGTGTGATTTTCAATCTAAGAATTGCAAAGACTGCTTTATGCCAAAGTTTGATGAAATTAGTCAACTATGTCATTTTCCTAAGTCAACATGTCTCCTTTGGTATCTCCTCTTCTTCCTTGTAGAATTCGATTTGAGACATGCAGATGCAAGTTATATTTTAAGAAACCCAAATCATGCAAGACATGGAAAAGAGAGATTCGGGGTCTTGCTGGAAATTAACCTGCATGCCCTAAACTTGGAAGAAATTACAGCTACTCAAATTGACTTAATACCCCTTATAACCTTCGCATACCATTTGCTTTGTATAAGGAGAAGAAGCATCAAACTTCAGAATTGTGCTGCTTATAACAATCAGTCCGTCCCCAAAGCAGACTGTTGATGCTAACCATGATAAGTGGGAAATTTGAGGTCAATGAAAAGAAGAGTTAATGGGAAAGATATAAGATCTAGGAGCATTTCCATCTTTGCCACCAACTTTCATGTAAGATTAGTGTGCACTTGAGCTTTGGAGGGTTGGGTGTTGTAGACTTGGGTGTTGGAGAGTTTGGAGTTGGAAGAGAGAGAAATGTTTGGATTAGGCCATAAGAAGATTTGAGAAGCTGAGGAACTAAGGATGGGGACATGGAGTTGAAATCATGGAGCTTATTTACTTATTTGGAGGGGAAAGTGATATTATGTCTTATGTGTTTGTCTTGATAGAATAATGTGGAGTATGAGAGCAGCAGTTTTTGTTCTTTCTTGGGAGACCAAGGGAGGGAGTTGTCAATTGCATTTCCTTTTCCTTTTTCTTTGAATTGTTTTGGCTTTCATCTTACTGATAATAAGCAAAATTAAGTTGTCTTTCTCTATTCAATGATTAGTGTGAACAAGAAAGGTCAGAACTTTTACTAAACATTTCTATTCAAATCATATTCTTGATTGATCATTATTTGAGATTAGGGGTGACTATCACCTCACTAATCTTGAAATTTTCTATGGAGACTATAAACTTTGTTGCAGTAAAACATGAGTATAAATAAATAAACATGCTTAGGTTTTTGTGTGTCCTTTTTCTCATCTGAAAAAGTAACTTTGTTAAAACGTAGCTATTACAATCAACTACTAATCAAGTGTTTATACAATGAGCTATAGCTTTACTGTTATCAGTTACTTCTTAATAGGGCATAAATCAAGTTCATCGGGTTATCTAGGGCTTGATGATTTCCCACTTTTTGGTCTAAGCAAAAGGTTTTATCAGCTGTCTTTTACATATATAATGTATTCTCTTTCCTTTTCATTTCTTCTGTATCTTTCTTTCCCCCTTCCGTAAAAGCAAATTCAGGTCATTATTGATTATGCAGAAGCCATGAGTGACACTACATATACGGTAATATCTTCGTGGGATTTTGATTGTTTAGTTTTGGGGGGAAAATTTCCAGAAAAATTGCTTTCTTATGTTCCCTTTTTTTGGTTGTACAGGTAAAAATAGTTTTCCTAGAGGTAGATTATAGTTCTCCCACGGCTGGAAACCTTTTCCTTTTCAAAGGAAGAAAGACCAAATTTCCCCTCTCTTTTTCTTACCCCCCCCCCCCCCAACCCAATCCATCCTCACCTTTTTTCTCTACCATCTCTGCTCTATCTAAACTATGGAAAACTGATCTATGATTTCTTGGCGGAAAATCTTTTCATGGATAATTAATTTCCAGTGAAAATGTTTTTCGTCCAACCAAATGGAGCCTTTGGTTTATAATTGTAGATTATTTAATAAATCGTAAAAACTAGTTGGAGACGAGGTTTGCATCACGCAACTTATGTTAGGAAGTGTTCAGCACTGAATACCTAATAACCCTCTAGAGAAGACTTGTCTTTGTTATTTTTCTAAAATAGAATTGCTAGCATTATGGATTCTTGACTTTAGATGTACACAGCTAATCGCTGATGTTTTGACTGCAAAATCACCTGGCTCTTTTCTCCCATTTATGTTGCTACTGAAATTCAGCTACTTTTCATCCTTCTTCTCTGAGCCACTAATAACACAACCTTGGCTGCTATTGTGTATAACCCAAAAATTCTCAAATGATGACAAACCTAAATTTTTAAAAGATAAAGAAATTGAAGGCTTCAAGGAGTTTATCGATTGTCCTTACGTTACATTGAACGCATTACTTGATGGACCAACATCCCTTCTTTTCCTCTTATAACCGGTTTAAATCCTCCCTTGGCATTTGCCAACTGAAATAACAGTGCTTTTCCTTTGTTCCAGCTTTTCTTAAACTCTTCAGTTGCTTGGATATCTTGAATAAAGAAGTGAATGATTTTGATGATTGAAATACTGTAACGTTATGTTATGGGTTAACATATTAATATTTTGTACTCATACTTGGTCTGAAGACATGGTTGCTTGCGTAAAGACAGGGGACCGGTGTCTTTCTTTTGTCCCGACATCAAAGGATATATGATATGCCTGGTTTAGGGGGGAGGTTTCTTTTTGTCATCATCCAATAAGATACCAATGTACCCTAAAAGTTCAATAGAAGGAAAAACAAGAGGCATTTATGCAGGCAACAGCTTCTTCTTTCCTCTCTCTGTTATAATGTTGTGTTGTCATCAATGGCTGCGGACCCAAAAGGTAGAGATGCATTCTAATTAGAAAAACTGTTTGCTAGTTTACGGCCATTTGAGTCTTTTTTTCCATCTCCTGTCCGAGATGACATGTTTTTCTTATTGATATCTACAACTTCCTTTAGCTAATTACAAGTTCACAACCCAACTCCTATCAACTTTTAGGAATTTTTTTTTATAAATAAAGTTGATGGCTCTTGGTAAAACTAGGCTGTTTATCTATCTCTGAGAATGTACCACTGATGTATTTGTTAGAGTGTGTGTTCTAGCGGGTTGCATCTGTTTGTCATAATAAGGATTCACTTTATGTAGAATTTTTAACTCCAAAATATAGTATGGCGTGGATATGGTAGTGTCTCTTTAAAATGAATTGACTTGCAAAATGTTCTCTGAGGAACTTTGTGAAAATTCACCTGGGTGGGTTACGATATCAATTTCAGAACATTGATTATTACGCTGGAAGCAAACCAAATTATGGGGTCTGACTCTGACCTGAGTGAAAAATACTGGTATGATTTTGGATACATATATATTTGTTCTATCTAATAACCTTCGTTCTTCTGTACAAATAATGAGTTTACCTTGATTCGCATTTTCTCCTGCTTAACTAATTTTTTGAAAAGAGATGAGGGTATTAAAATGTTCATAAATATATATCGTGTGCCAGATGGCATCCTTTTTGCAGCATTTGAACAGTTGGACACTTTTAGCTTCCACTTTAAACGGCAATTTAGCTTTAGAGTTGTGATCAGTGTGATAATGTTCTCCTTTGCAGACACAGTGAATCCTGCTGATGTTGGTCTGAGAGAAGAAAACGTGGATGATGACCGAGGATATGGCCTTTCTTTGCTGAACCCATTCAACCGAGCACCTAGATGGGCCCAACCTATAACGTATTTGGATATTCATGAGTCTGACAGTTTTACAGTAATGTCATATTCTTTTCTCTATCACTTTATTGTGCCATTAACTTCTCATGCACCTTCCACTATGGATACTATTTAGAAATCAATTCAAGTAATAGTTCACAGCTCTATACAACATGTTTTACTTTTTTTGCTTGAAAATATCTTCGTTCATCTGGTTCAAATGCGTAATACTTTGCTGTAATTTCACTCTTCTAGCTGACTTACCTTTTGTCTCGAATCAATGTATTATATATAGCAACTACCCTGTAAAAAGAAGGAATTGACTTGTACAGTTTAAATAAAGAAAAAGGTTATCGTTTAGCAGACTGTCAGGTCATATAAGATACATTGCTTATAGTTATAAGAGGTTCATGGATTTTCTGAAGTGCTTACTCCTTGTTGAAGAGATCGGGCTTCAGTAATTTACTAGTTACCAATCATCATAAAGTAGTTTTGTGTTGTCACTATGTCATAGTCTTCCATTTACTAGTGTTACTAATCATCATAAAGTAGTTTTGTTATTCTGGATACATCACTTTGTTTCTCTTCATGAATCTGTTAGTACTGTCATTCCAGCCTCCATTTGGTGTTCTACACTAACTTTTTTATTGGCCAGATGTGCATATTTTGCTTCCCAACATCTGCAGTCATTCCTCTGCATGATCATCCTGAAATGACAGTCTTCAGCAAACTTCTGTATGGATCCTTGCATGTGAAGGCCTATGATTGGATTGAACCTCCACAAATTGCAAAGAGCAATGCACCTGAGTATTCTCAAGGTATGCCATGTATTGGATTAATCATCGCACATGTTGGAGGATCTTTAGATTTTAAGAAATGCTAATCTGAAACATTGTTGATGGGGTCTGTCAGGCTGGAGTACAGCTGCATAGAAGGTTCATATTACTTTGGCCCCTTATGAAGGTTGTGAAAACCTGCTGTTGAGAAAACATGGTTGTTAAATGTCCACCTCAGGTCAAAATAATTCTAATTTTGACGACCCCTTTTTATTTCCAAGTGCTGTTATTAATTACCACCACTGATAATTACTTGCTGTTATTAGTTACCAAGTTTAGTGAGGTGTGCATGTCAACCAATTTATAGTTTACATAATCATTTAGCCTTTGGGAGTACTTGGGACAAAGCAAGCTAGAAACTCGGGAAATCTTTAAAGCATGTCAGGACGTGGGTGATTATAGTTTTCTCAGTTTTCTTCCATAAATAGAATTTCGATGAATAAACTCTCTGCAATAAGTATGTGCTTATAATATATAGAGTTGTAGCCTGTAGGAGTTTTTGGTAGGAGGTTCAAAATTTTGGAACTCAATAGTATTCATTTTATCAAATCTTAGCCTCAGTATTACCTATGATTTCCTAAGACTGTCAGATGAGTTTTTTTTCTTCTTTTATTTGTCTGCGTTACATGTCATACATCCTCCTACGCCGGTTTTGTTAATAATGAGACAAAAGTTTATCTGAATAGGTGGATCCCTGTTTTTTAGTAGTATTCTATCAGCTTTGTCTCACAACAATGTACAATCTCAGCTATCTCAATGCAGTCGACTGGCAAGGTTTATCTCTCTTGTGAACGCCGGCTTGCATTTAACCTCTTACTAACCATAAGCATCTGTTACATCATTGTCTGAACCCTTTTGTGATTATAGCATGAAAAGATGCACAACCACAAGCAAATTTTGGTTAGTATCCTTTTTGTCAAAAGACCAAATTTTTGGGAATTAAAAAGTCAATTTGTTGAGTATTGAAAGTTTTTCTTTCTTGAACCTTTCTTAATCCTCAGGGGATGGGGGTAATAAGAGCTTGACAATTCAGTTTTCCCTTTTTTCCCTTGATTTTCTTATCCACTGTGGTATGTAGAATGTACCTTCAATATATTTTTCCCATGTACAATATATTTTCCCCCTTTTTTATAATTATGATATTCGTTTTTTTTTCCAGCTAGGTTAGCGAAGTTGGTTTCTGACAAAGTCCTAACAGCACCTTGTGGAACCAGAGTTCTATACCCCACAAGTGGGGGAAATGTACATTGCTTCACAGCAGTGACCCCCTGTGCTGTGCTTGATATTCTCACACCACCTTACTTGGAGGATGCAGGCAGGAGATGCACCTATTATCACGACTATCCATATTCAAGCTTTCGTAAGTTGCTCGGTTTCCTCCGTGATATTCAGAATCTTTGTCCCCAAGCCATTTGCAATGTCAACCTTTTCTACTTGTGTCATTGCAGCTGGACAAGGAGTTATAAGTGATGGAAAAGAGGAGGATTATGCATGGCTTGCCGAGATAGAAGCACCTAATGTCTATATGCGTCCTGGAAACTATGCTGGCCCCTCTCTTCAGGAGTAACAGTGAGTTAATCACTAATCAGCCGGTTTTCTTTGATACTGTCGAATCCAGTCTTGAAGTTGAATAGCTGCTCGTGGAATGATCTTTGCTTGCTGTGAGAGAGTTTGGTGTAACATTATGGGTGAATTCTTCCACTCCAGGGCATCGTGATCAAAACGTCAAAAAGTGGGCAAAGTAGAAAAAACGTGCAAAATATAACACGCGTCTTTGAATTCTCACAGTTGTAAGCTGGTAAGTTCTTCCCGAGACATATTTCGCAGTTGTGTAAATTTTTAGCATCCGACATAGGTCATAGGTGTTAATAGATGAGGATGCTTAGTAAGTTGTGAGGTTTTCATTGTCCTAATCTCGTTTCGCAGAAGTGCAATATTGTTTAGCTTAGGGATGATAGTGAGAGGGGTCTGAGTTTTGAGTCTGGCGACGCTCAACTTGAGCTTACCAACCTTTGAACACAAGCTCTTGATCGTCATTTTTTTTTTCTTGTTTAGTCTTGTAATCTGGTTTTTTCTGATTAAAATTGTATTTTATTAATTGAAACTCATATTAACCGATTCTTTTTTATCTTTTATTTTGGAGCGTCAAGTAGGTCAATAAAACATTAAACATGTCTTCGTCGTCTTTAAACATAAACTTTAAAACCAAAGTTTGGACTATTTACCTTGGCAGGAAACAGAATTAAGCTATGTGTTTAAAGGACTTGCTAGAATATAGGAAAAATAGCGAAAATATTTGGAAAATATTTTGTTCATTATCGGTTTTTTGAAAAAAAAAAGCAATCAAGGCGAACTTGTTGAGAGATAAAAGATCATGATAGATTATGAAAGTGAATAAAATAAATTGACTAACTTCGTACTAGCAAACTCAATTGAAATGAACATCATCTTTTTATATGGTGCAATTAACAATATCGTGTACAACATCTAGTATACATAGCAAATATAGTTTCCGGAACATAGTAAATATGTAACATGTAATGGTTTTTTTTAAGCACAATGGATATCCAATACACACTAATACTACCCACCTATAGTAGATGAGAAATAATTTTTTTTTTGTTCTTCCTGTTTAGAATCTTGACACTATTTACAATTGAGAGAATTTTCTAAATTACTTTCAACATATGATAAAAAAAAAATAGTCATGTGTGGTCTTGTTTGATGCGTTTTAATGAGTACTTTATTAATATTTAATTATTACAATATTACTAATACACAATGAAAGATATTTAACGTCAACGACGCACATTGACAAACGTGAAAGTCAAAATAGGAAGAACAACAAGAAACAGAGAGAGTAATAATCATTTAATGGATTATACGAGCTAGTCTTTTAAACTTCAAATGCAAAATCTTTTTTTATTTATTTATGATAAAGCATTAAGCTAACTAAATTAAACAATCATTAATGACAAACACTAATCTTATAATCATACAAGCTAAGGGAACCTAATCATCCTACTTATTTTTGAAAATTGATTAGGAACATGATAATCTAACAATCCTCTACGCACTAATAACACATTACACACTAATAAAAATCAAAATGGATAATAAGCTTGTTTAGACATTTTCATCAAGAAGCATCAAAGGTGAAGAGAAACAAAATAATGATAGATGAGAAACACAGGCTAAAGGAGCGTAACCCTTGTTGGCTCTTTACTCTAACCTTGTATGTATGTTTGTACTTGAACATGCTCCTTCATTATTAGTCTTGGCGCTGTTATCAACAAACACAAACTTGGAAGCAAAGAAGCTGAAATAAAAGAAGTTCAACACTCCAATGCAAGCAATAATAGCATAGAAGTAGTCAAGATGGTTCTTATTAAGATCATGTCCACCCAACCATGCATATCCATCATTCCTTCGAGTGGCGCGATATATGATGTTAACAATAAGCGTGGCTAAGTAACTTGCCATGGACAAACTTATGAAGAAAATTGAGCCAGCAATGGATCTCATACTTTCAGGCATTTGTGTTGTAAAAAACTCCATGATTGTAACCGCGGCAAAGGCTTCAGTTAAGCCAGAAAGGATAAGTTGTGGGGCAAGACATCCTACATGAATAGAAGACACAAAGGAGTTGTTTCTTATGGCGGTGTTTCTTCTCTTAGACTCAACAATTGCAGCAACAGACATGCATAGAATTGACATAATAATCCCAATTTTAATCCGCGCTTTTACAGACAACCTTACATCACCCTTCTTCATTACTTTCCTGGCTACTGGTAGAATGAGTCGCTCATATGATAAGATCCAGAGCGAGAGAGCAGCCATGCCTGCAAACCCTATCCATGCAGGTGGGATCAAAAACCGCGATCCTAGCTTTCGATTCATCTGAATTGCTTGAAGGATGCCAAAAGTGTTCTGTTGATCCATTGATACAAAACATAGAATCCCAGTTAACCAAACTGGTAAAATTCCAATTAGGCTTTTCAATTGTTCCACTTGTTGTACACTACAAAGTGTCCAGTTGTTCTTAGCCATACCTCCTTCATCAACTTCTTGAGCACATTGGTTTATCAAACAAGCCTTATCTAAGAAGTTTAATCTGTTGGATCTGCTTAATTTAGGCACATTTAACAACTGATCATCATCATCATCTTCAATAATAATAGGAGGGTCATAAAAACTTTGATTACTCATTTGATCTAGTAGAGTCAAGTTTCTTTTCCTGTAGGCTGCTATAGTTACCTTAAGCATGTCAATAAAGATGCTCCCTTGAGGTTTCTTGTAAATGTAGGTTGGGCACCCAATTAAGAAAATGATGCTTGAGAGTGCAAAACACGCGGTTGGGATCGCAAATCCGATGGTCCAACTAATGTTGGTTTGGATATAAACTACAGTGGTGAGTGCTACTAACAGAGAAATTGTGAAGGAGAAGTACCACCAATTGTAGAAGCGCGCTAATAAGGCCCTGCCTTTCTCTGTTCTTGGGTCGAATTGATCAGCACCAAAGGCAATGTTGCACGGTCTTATGCACCCTGCTCCCATTGCTAGTAGTAGGAGAGCTATGAACAGAACTGCAAGCTGCCAACTTGTGGCTGCCATGCAGTTTGATCCTGCCTTACAAGCTAAAGGCCTTAGTTTTTGTACTCCAGCACCTAAAGTCATTGCTCCCATTCCCTGTAATATTACATGCATCTTATTGATGTTACAATCAATTCTTCATTTCTAACTTATTATAGTAGTAATGTGTTTAGCATGTAACATCATCTCATTCTATTCATTGGATCTTGATTAAGATTTTTTGTTGGCTTCAAATGTAATCGTCACTCTTATGATAGTGGTAAAAAGATGGAATTAGTTTAACTTCATTTCCAAAAAAAAAAAAAGTGAACTTCTGGTGTGTATCAAATTGAAGGTGTAAACCCATTTGTGTTTTTTTTGCATAATTTCAGAGATATGACCTGACATTTGTATAATTATAGTGAGATGGTCTATTTAAATATTATTGTGAAAATGAGAATCAATGGTTATTTGTGCCAATATAGTGAGAATTATGTGTGTTATGTTTGTATTAAGATTTAATGCTCGTTTATTCTAAGATGTATTATTGATTATTTAAATTATGATAATAATTGATAACATTTTAAATGGTCCTCATCGATTTTTTTTAATCATAGAAAAAGTTATCTTATTGTTGAGTTGCTTATGTCTTTTTTTGCTTATTGCTTTATGACAGATTAAACATCTTTTTGTGGTGAATAAGGGTAGGATTACATAAAATTATTTACAGGACAACTTGAACATTAATTGGAATATAAACTGAAAATCAAGAAAGCATAATAACGTTGTTGTGACTTTATTGTAATGTTCTTCTAGAGATCATCCACACTCCCTAGACCCTAATAGACTTCAATGGTCTATTCCTTAGATCAACGGTTGACAATGCATGGAGAGGATGACAAAGGAGTTTTTAGTTTTTCAAACATTATTAAAAGAGACGGTCTAATTTTAATATAAAAGTAGACATAGTTATTAAATAAATTAAATTAGTCTCGAAAGAAATGAACCTAGTCACTATTTGGAAATAGTTAGAAGGAATCGGAGAATATTCTAGTACATTATAGGAATCAATTAACATTCTCTTATTACTAGATTTCTCATTTGTATATTTTGACAAAAATTATCCCACTACTAGTCCATTTTTATAGTCATAGATAAAATTTAGTGGTTGATGAGCAATATAGTACTTCATTAGTGGATCAAGTGTTGAACAGTTCAAAACTAGCAATCTCACTTCTATAATTAGAATAAATCAAAGTTGCATGCAAGGAATTAAAAGCGCATGCACCATAAATCATAATCTTACCAGCATAGAAACTAGGGTACCAAGAAGCAAAGTGCAGAACCTACCCAGGTAGGCATCAGAAAGCAAAGCACCTGGGAATGTCAAAAAATTGCAAGATCCAGACCATAAGTTTACTACATTAACCAGTAGTATGCCATCCATGTTGTATTTTGTGCGCAAATACACTGTTATGTTTGTTACCAAACTCATTGATGCCAGCTTCTCAAATGTCTCATTAGCTGTAAACAAAGTTTTAAACTATATTTAGTACTACTATAGAAAATGTCATAAACATGCATGCACTATTATAATAAACAAAATTAAACCCCCTCGTCTATTATACTCCTTACTCAAACACATGAAAACATATTAGGCCCGATATTCGATATAGGTTAAACCTAACCTAGCTAATACGTTGTTACATATAATAATAGAGAAGTGCAAACAATATAAAATCATATATACATACTTCATTTCGTTTTGAATGCAACAAATGAATATTTTATATCTCACAAATAATTCCTTTTTGTTGCATTTAAAACTAAACGGAGGTGGTCGTAAACTATAGTATTACCTAAAATATATTTTACAGCTGTCCATCCTCCTTTCTTCCTTCTATTATTGTTTATCGAAGAAGTTTGAGCACCCTTCTCTTCATCTTTCTCTCTATTCATCATTAATGGAGAATGGTGATTAGAGGAAGAAGAGGAGAAGAGTTAGAGAAGGTAAATCTGGAGAAAGAGGAAATTTATTAAGTTTGGTTAACTTTGTGTTGTTATATAAACAATTATATGAAATTATATTAATATAAATAAATCAAAGGAAGGTGGATGGGATCCAAGAAATCCGCAATATTAGTCAAAAACAAACTCTAAGAGAAACATGCAGCCAACTAGGAAGTGTGGTTTTCTTTTGAAATCCAACTTTTATTATAGTAGAAATCAACTTTTTTAAAGACTGCTTAGGATACTAATTATAGTTAAATTGTTAAGGTGAAATATCATGTCTTTCAAAAAAAGAAAATATCATTGTTAAATGGAGAACACATTACTAGATTACGTTAGATATTCTAGGAGAAAGTTAAGCAAAGATGGCGACGTGATCTTTGGTTGAAATATCCCAAGGGTGGCTCCTCAACTTTTTTTGCAAAATTCTTATTAGTAACTTCATGTCAAAAAAAAAAATCATGTTTTGGTATATATATAATATATATATATATATATATATATATATATATAATATATATATATATATATATATATAGGGGAAGGATCCGCTGAAAACCACTCTTAGACTGAAAACTGAAAACAAAGTAACTTTTAACTCCTTTAGGGTAACTTTTAACACTTTTAGGATAACTGTAACTTTTGTCAGTTTTGGGGTAACTTTATTATATTAAGGATAGTTTTATATATTTCAAGGGTAACTTTATTCATTATAAGAGTAACTATTACCACTTTTAAGGTAACTTTTTACCTTGAAATATATGTTAGTGAGAGGGGGGGTAACAAATAGCTTTAAAACAGCAACTAATCACAATACTTTGGCAACTAATAACAATACTTTGTATGAATTTCGCCAAATATATGTTAGTGAGAGGGGGTAACAAATAGCTTTAAAACAGCAACTAATAACAATACTTTGGAAACTAATAAAACACTTGATATAGGGTAACTTTTAAGTTTTCAACAAATCTACACCAAAATAAAATCCACCAAAATCCACCAAAAATTCACAAGTCAAAAATCAAATCACCGACAACAATCACATAATTTGACAATTACAATTAGAAGATTAGAAGAGTATGCTTTATTTTCAATATTCGAACTATTGAAAAGTAAATAACATTTAACAAGAATAAAAGAAAAATCAAGAAGAATGAGTGTTCATAGCCTAAAAAAAAGCATCTAATAAGAATCCAAAATTGAGCAATCCAATAAAAATCCATAAGAATAAAGCTGCTGAGATTTTGTTTCATCTTTGTACCAGAGGCAGAGATGGAACCTGCAAATAAATAGCATCCATAAGGTACGATAACAAATTTTGAACTATACCATCGTCATAAATGTGTTAAATCTAATAAATTGAGTAAAAGAGTAAATTACCAAGATAGTAAGAGAGTGAAAGAGGAGAGAGATTGAAAGCCAACCATACAATGCAGCAGCGAGTTCCGGCACAACGAGGCCGGATTAGGTGAAGGTCAGTGTCCAAACTCCAAACTCCAAACACAAGTTTCGTAAATTTTATTTTTTGTTCAAATTCGATCTGTTCTAATCGAATCTAGTAATTGTTTAACAACAGATTGAATTTGAACAAAAAATGAAGATCTCTTCACAATTTCGATCGAAAATTACTAGATCCAAAAATTTAGTTGGAGAGCAAAAATGGCGGATTCGAGATTATGGAGAAATAGGGCTGCTATGGAAGTTGAGATGAGGAGAGAGAAAATCGCCGGTGAGAGGTAGAGATGAGGGGTAAGAGAGAGAAAGTCATCTGCTTGGAGGAAAATGGCGTTTCAAGAGATTAGGAGAGAGAATCTGTTTGAGAATGAGGAGTAATAGAAAGAAAATCAAGTGGCACACGTATGGTTAAATCATGGCCGTTCAAAATATCATTTTATAAATCCAACGGCTCAGATTAACTGTTTTCAGTTTTCAGCTTAATTGTTGTTTTCACAAGATCCCATTCCTATATATATATATATATATATATATATATATATATATATATATATAGGAATGGGATCTTGTGAAAACCACTAGCTAATCTGAAAACTGAAAACAAGCAATCTCAACCGTTAGATTATCTATAGTATAATCTAACGGACGAAATTCACAGATGATTTTGAGCAAAAGATCGAGCGCTTTCTTTCTCTCAAAATTCCAGATCAAACTTTCTCTCTCCTCTTCTCCTCTCTCTCCTCCGTTTATCTTGTGAAACTCATAAACTTTCTCTCTCTCTCTCCTTCGTTTATTCCAGATCAAACTTTCTCTCTCCTCTTCTCCTCTCTCCATCCTCCTTCGTTTATTGCAGATCAAAATTCCAGATCAAGCGAATTCCAGATCAAAATTCGAGTAAGATTTCCTCTGTTTTTTGGTTTTAGATTTAGTTTATTTTCATTTACAATTTTTGGAAGTAAAATCAATTGAGATTTTATTCTGAAATTGATCGAGTTTTCTTGAGGTTTCATCTGAAATCTATTGTTGATTGAATCTATATTTCTTGAGTCTAAATTTCAAAATGACTACATCTACTACTACTCTTGCGGTTGATCCAACTGCTATTCTTGGTAGTGTAAAATCGAGGTTTTGTTTGCTCTTCATGGTCGGATCTGGACAACTTCGCGGTGGTGTTGTTTGTTTTGGACGGTGCCACGGTGGTGCTCATGTGTTTTGGGTTAATTAACCAAAAGTTACCCTATAAATGGTAAAAGTTACCCTAAGAATGGTAATAGTTATTCTTATAAGGAACCACATAAATGATATCCTGAAACAGATATATTGAAGGTGCTTCTCACTGCAGCGGCTCGATGAATTTGCTGTCTTCAGTGTCTTGTACTTGGTGACTGGCGAGAGAAAGAGAGGCAAGCTAGAAGGAAGTGGGAGCCTGAACATCTTGTTAAGATTGTGAATTGCTCCCTTTCTCCTTCTCGTCTGTTTTTTTTAGCTTTTGTGATTTTTGTTTGCATTTCTTGTTAATGTATGGTTGTCTAATTCTGTATTTATTTGTGTGATTATTATGTTTGAACTTTTGATTTATCACTAATTACTTTACTAATTTAGTGTTTTTAGATTTATAGTTCAGCTTTCTGATTAGTATGAGATGTTAATACTTTGGCTTTCTGACTGGATTGTTTTTGCAGTATTCAACATTAGTATATTATGGCGCCTAATGGAAAGACTAGTAATACCATCCAAGAATCTTTGTTTTCATGTATATGTATTCGGACTAGTTGGGAAGAACAGTTCTTCGTGTATGTGACTGTATTTTTTGTAAGCCGAATTTGTATATCTGGTTTACTAATGGACTCTGCTAGTTATTTCACTCGTGCATTTTAAGGCCAGTTTATGGAGATTCAAAAAAAAAAATAGTTACTCTCATAATAAATAAAGTTACCCTAAAAATGGTAAAAGTTACCCTAAAAGTGGTAATAGTTACTCTTACAATAAATAAAGTTATCCTTGAAATATGTAGAACTACCCTGGATATAATAAAGTTACCCCAAAATTGACAAAAGTTACCCTAAAAGTGTTAAAAGTTACCCTAAAGAGGTTAAAAGTTACCTTGTTTTCAGTTTTCAGATTAAGAGCTGTTTTCAGCGGATCCTACCCCTATATATATATATATATATATATATATATATATATATATAATAATATATATATATATATATATATATATGGTAACAAAAAATAATAATTTATTCTATTAAATGACTATCTTATTGTCTATTACATAGATTAATGACAAAAAAAAACTCTTTTTTCACTAATTACACTCTTTTATAGTTAATTAATGTTAAATAATTTCACTAGAGCACAAATAAACATAAATAATAACACAAAAACATACAAAAATATAATAATATATAGCCATTGGAATCAATTTTTGTGACAATTTGTGTTTTTATGATGCAATTTTATTTCTTAATTAACTTCAAAAGAGTATAATTAATGAGAATGTAAATCTAGAACAAATTTCATCGATATTGTCACGACTATAATACATATTCATTTTATTAAATAAAAAAAAGGAAAAATGGAATTTAATAATCGAACCTTTAACCGATCTTCTTAAAACAGTCCCACTTATAAGTTATATTTGAATAATCCAACCTTTTGGGGTTATCTTCTCACAATGGTCCATGACTTGTTGTGACCGGTATAACAAGTCAGGTGTGACACGCGTCACAATATCATTGGTCAGCCTATTTTCTCCCTCCTCTACCTCTTTTCCTTCACAACCACCACCACTTAGCCACCACTAGCACCATCCTACACCAGGCCTTTACCCCCACCCCAAGCCCACCCCACCATCACCCCACCCCACCATCACCCCAAGTCCCTGCAGCCTCACCCCAGCCCGCAACAACCCACCCCACCCTAATTTTTTGCAGCCCCACCCCATCCCTATTCTCACTCCCAACCTGCTACAACCCCGGCCACCATCACCCCAAGCCCCTGCAGCCCCACCCAGCCCGCGACAACCCACCCCACCCTAATTTTTTGCAGCCCCACCCCATCCCCATTCTCACCCCCAACCTGCTGCAACCCCACCCAATCCCTTGCAGCCCCATTCTCACCCCAACTCACTACAAATCCTAAATTTTGCCCCCATCCCAGCCCCTTACTGCTGGTTCCGACCCCCACATCAACCTCCCTGCAATCCCTCCACACCTCGCAAGTAGCCAACCCTGTCACCCCTCCCCCGTCTCCCCTAAGACGACCACACCACTATTGTTAACGAAGACGACCACACCACCATACACAACCACCTTAACGGTGACAACGAATACACACGATTCGAGAAGATAGAGAGAAAGATGAGAGAGACGGAAGCAAGAGAGAAGCAAGGACGGAGAGAGAGAGCGGGGGTGCGGGCCCGTGGTGGGGGGTGGCCTGGTGGCTGGGGCGGGAGCGGGGATGGGGCCGATGGAAGGGATGGGGGGTCAAACTAAAGATAGGGAGGTGAAGAGGGGAGGAGAGAGAAATGAGTAGGAGGAGGCGAAAAAAATTACCTGATGTTTAGGTTGCAAGTCACTTGGGACCATTTTGAGAAGATACCATCAAAAGGTTGGGTTATTCAAAAATAACTCATAAGTAGGACTGTTTTAAGAAGATTGGTTAAAGGTTGGATTATTAAATTTCAATTTTTCTAAAAAAAAAGCTTAATTGCCAATTATAACTTGCCAAAACACAGGGTAACCAGTAAGAGAGGAAGAAGGAGGAAGTATTACCCCCTAACTGGTAGGGGCCAACTTTTCCCATACCATTTACTTGATATGATTAGATATCGCCCTGATATGATATAACAACTAACTGATATGATAAGTTAGTGTTAAGATATGATATAAGATTTCAACTAATAATCTCCAAAATAAAAATATATGAAAAAAAATAAATTATATTAAGGCGATATTTTTTAATTACATATATTCAAAAATGTGATGAAAACATAAAACTGAAAAAGACCTATTTAGGACCAGTGGACCCGCTACACTTAGCAGATATGGGTTTGGGTCCAAAAAATCTAGATGTAACGGATCTGGGGCGGGTTGGGTCTGTGAAAAATAAACGGGTCTGGGTCCAGGTGGACCCGACCCATTGTCATCCCTAACTAGGGCTGTGAAAAACTGACCCAACCAATTTACTTTGATATAAGTGAGTTTGGATTGAGATATTTGACACCATTTAAGTAAATGGGTTGACACGACTTATCCATTTTAAATGTCTGATAGAGGAAGCAATCTTTTCTCAACTAATGGATCACGCGATTTTAAATGCTTTTTGCAGGATATGCAGGTTGTCGAAATCCCTCCTTGAATGGGAATTTTACTTGGTTTCGGGGGCATTCCAAGAGCAAATTAGATAGATTATTCATCTCTCCGAAGTGGCTTACGAATTACCCTTCCTTGAAGATGTCTTCTCTCAAAAGGACGATTTCTAATCACTGTCCTTTACTTGTGCATTCAAAGGAGAAAAATTAGGGACCCCTGTCCTTTTAGATTCCTTATTTGTTGGTTGTGGCATCCTAGTTGCCCGAAAATTATTAAAGAAACGTGAAGCAAATACCCTAGTCTGTCGATGGTAGAGAAATTGAGGAAAGTCAAGCAGCAGTGCCTACATGAATGGAACACCTCAGAATTTGGCGAAATTGATGACAAAATTAGGATGCTGGAAAATAAGATTCAAGATCTTGATAAGGCTGTGAATGAAAGAAGCCTTAGTGATACTGAAGTACTTGAGAGGAAAGAAGCACACATAGGTCTTTGAAATTGGCTAAAAAGAAAAAAGTCATATTGGGAGCAAAATTCTCGCTCAAGATGGTTTAAAGAAGGTGATAAGAATAGGAGATACTTTCATACTGTTGCAATGATGAAAAAAAGGAAAAATAGTATTGAGAAGGTGGTTGTAGGTGACGAGGTTATTGAAGAGCCTTCAAAAATTAAGCAAGAGGTAGTAAATTTCTACAAAGAAATCTTCAAAGAAGAGCATCACAACCATCCATTTTTCCAGGATATCAAGTTCAACACTTTGAGCCCCTCTAAATATCAGAAGCTTGTTGAGAAATTTTCGGAAGATGAGATCGACCAAGCAGTAGCCTCTTGTGATGCATCAAAAGCCCTGGGTCCGGATGGATTTAATTTTAAATTCATTAAAAACTCTTGGGATGTGATAAAATTGGATGTGTATGACTTGGTTCATGAATTTTAGGAAACCTCTAGGCTACCTAGAGGGTGCAATACATCCTTCATGCACTTATTCCGAAATTCGACTCTCTAGAAAAATTCAGTGATTATCGGCCTATTAATATGGTAGGATGTGTTTACAAGATCATATCCAAACTTCTTGCTCATCGACTTCAACAAGTCATGGATTCTCTTATCAGATATCAACAATCCTCCTTCATCAAAGGTTGCCAGATTCTAGATGGGGCTCTCATAACAAGTGAGGTCATTGATTTTTGCTAGAGAAATAAAACCAAAGCAACACTGTTGAAGCTTGATTTCCACAAAGCGTTGGATAGTATATCTTTGAGTTATCTTGATTGGGTGTTAGGGAAAATGTTTTTATCTCCTCAATGGATATCATGGATAAGATCGTTCATAATGTCGGCCTCTGTATTAATTCTCATAAATGGTTCTCCATCTCCTACCTTTAAGCTTCAGAGAGGTTTAAGGCAAGGCGACCCCTCTCGCCTTTCCTCTTCAACCTCGCAGTGAAGCCTCTAAACTTGCTGCTACAGAAAGCTACCTCTCTTGGGCTTTGGAATGGTGTTGAGATATGTAAAAAAGAATGTAAAGTGTCGCGTTTGCAATACGCATATGACACTTTAATTTTTTGCTCCCCGAAAATTCATTCTTTGTTGAACATTAAGAAAACACTAATTCTTTTTCAATTTTCTTCAGGTTGACAAATCAACTTCCACAAAATTTCGATTTATGGAATTAATGTAGAACAGTCGTGGCTTCTTGAGGCTGCCAACGTGTTGCTTTGCAAGGTTGATTCCTTGCCCGTCATCTACTTGGGCCTCCTAATTTGGGGCAACTTGTCATGCAAAAACATGTGGGAGCCCATTCTTGATCGTCTAAGATCAAAAATTTCATCTTGGAAAGGAAATCTCTTGTCAATTGGTATGGTGGCCGAGCAAGCCTCTTTATCAAGCTTGCCCTTGTACTATATGTCACTTTCCCCTCTCTTATGGGGGTCATTGAAGAGATAAGAAGAATCCAAAGACGTTTCTTCTGGGGCGGTGATTCTGAAAAAAAGAAACTCGCACCTATAGCCTGACATTATATCAAGGCTCCAAAATGTTTGGGGTGTCTTAGCATTGGAAATCTACAACAAAAAAAAATTGGCACTCCTCGCAAAATGGATTTGGAGGTTATTGAATGACTCCCACTCATTGTGGTGTAAGTTGATTCACGAAAAGTACAAGTATGATCCAACTTTTTCTATCATGTATCTCTTGGCAATTCAGCACATGGAGGAATATCTACAATGCTCTTCTTTCTTACCCTCAAGCAAATGTGATGCTAAAATCATTAATCATGAAGAAAGTTGGAAATGGGCTTGAATGGAAGTGGGCCTTCAAATGGACCCAGTCTCTTCGTCCCCATAATAAGCTCGAGCTTCATAACCTGCAGTCATTACTGTTAAATGTTAGCTTATCCCCTAATGATCAAGATGGTCTTGTATGGATCCCGCACAAGAAAGGATGTTTCACAGTCAAATCTTTCAACTTTGAACTTGCAAAAATGGACTTGAACTGCTCTCACAAATCTCACTGTGACGTATGGGATGGCCTAGTGTCGTACCGAGTTCAAATCTTTGTGTGGCTAGCTATCTAGGGAAAACTCAACATAAAAGATAAGCTAATCAAGCTGGGTATTTTAGACTCTTCATCAAATGGCTGCACATTTTTTAATACTACCCTTAGACATGCGAACACATGTTTCTTCATTGTGCATTGGTCCGAGACATATGGTCTTGGTGATTTGGCCTTTGGAAGCTCCATTGGTGTATCTTGTATGCCTCTATCTGTCCAAGAAGCACTTGATCAATGGGCTTATCCTAGATGCGGAAGATTTTTCAAAAAGGTTTGGAAAGCAAGCTTCTACATCATCTTATGAACTCGATGGCGTGAGAGAAATGGGCGTAGCTTTGATAATGTCTCATTCTCACAATCTCATTTTCAAGATCTATTTCTTTTAAGAATTAGTTGGTGGATCACTGGTTGGGGAGAACATTTTTCCTACACTTCCAATGACATTATTAGACATCCTCACTGTCTCAAATGGGAACCTACTAGTCTCAAATTGTGTAGTATCCCCTTGGCCATCGAAAAATAACTATGGGTTCCAATCCCCATATCTACATTCAAATGGAATGTAGACACCGCTATGAAGATCACAAATTCAGAATCGAAAATTGGTGGTGTATTCAGGGATCATCAAGTAACTTCATATGCCTTTTCTCAGGCCCTATACCATTCATGGAGATCAACCGTGCATAACTTTTTGCTATTTAGAGAGCACTAAAAACTTCAATGACTCTTGAAAGAGATCGTAACAGTAAAATTATTGTGGAATCGGATTTGGCAAATGCGGTTTTATGGTGTAATGGCGAAAATAATGGGCCTTGGAATATCACCTTCACCATTAACTTAATCAGATGTGCAATAAATAGTGGAAAGGGTGTGGAAATCGTCTACAAGTGCCGCGAGTCTAACATACATGGTGGCTGATCTTTTGGCTAAGCAACGCCTTATTATACTTGATGAGTTCATAGCATGGTTGTAATCTTCCTTTTGGTTTCATGCATTGTTTTCTCTTCTTATAAGACTTGGTGAAGTCTTGAATTTGGTTGTAATTTTCTCCTTGGTTTCACCTTGCTGTTTCTCCCCATAAGACTTGGTGAACTCTTAAAACTGATTGTATTTGATATTTGCGAAATGGAATAATAATACAATCATACTTATCAAAAAAATAATCATGTGCTTCATTTTTATTAGCCCGAAGTTCACTCTTAAAGTATTGGAGATCACTTTAGTACATTTTATGTATATTATGCTTCAATATTTTAGGTTATAGAGTTTATTTCTTACACCTCATAATTCACTTTTAAAACAACATGTCAATTTTGAAGTTTACTTGTTGATACAAATTTCTCACTTTTAACACTATTACACCTCACTTGTAAGACAAAATAATTAACAAAACTAAGAAAGTTCTACAAATAAAAAATTGGCTACATAGCTTTTCAACGGATGGTCACAAGCCCAATTACGACAAAAAATGAGTAAGATATGGTCATTTGAATTAGATGCACCGTCGGTCTAACTCGCTCGGGTCAATATGCGAAAAGTTTAAATTCACTTATGTTATACTAACCCGTCCAGAGTCATTCTCAACCCGAGAGCAAAGGTCAGTCCAAACTGCCCAAGTCGCTTGTTTTCCGGAAATCTTTCTATTTGAATGAGGGCTAATTTGTAATTACGCTTAATTTATTTTAGCATTATATAAGACAAATTTTTGTCATATTCTAGAATATAATTTATAACTCATCTCCTTTCATTTTGAAGAGAGCTTTTTTAGGGTTTTAAGTATGGTTAGCCTCCATAGCTTATTTTAGAGCAAAAGTGAGAAACTCAAAGAGAAATTGAAGACTTTGTGATTCAAGGGAACAACTTGTATTGAAGTTTCAATAATTAATCCATGAGAATTTTTCATTCCCTCTCCTCTTTTATTACATTATTTTATATGTTTTCATTAGATTAATTTGTTCACGATTAGTTCAATTATTTGTGTTTTGTTTTGCTTTGTTTAGCTTAATGTCTATTACCATGTTCTTTAGTCTTTAATGTTTTTATCCTATTATTTCTTTAAGATAGTTGTTATATACTAGCCTAGAGGGTATGTTAGCTTGGGGAGTACGACAGATATATTATAAATAGAAAAGATTAGATAGAGAAAAGGGTATCAAGAAAATATTGAAAAGTTCAATTTAGGGGTTAGTTTAGGAGTGTGTCAAATCACTCGAAAACTTGACACCAATCTATCTTTTATTTTCCGTAATTTCCAGTTTCAATCACTCAAATATCATCATATTCCTCTTTGTTTTACTGCACAATTTCAGTCCATTACATATGGTATCTGAGCAGTACAATCTTAGGGAGAGTAAGTTGCTAACTTTTTTCTGTTTCAAGAAAAAATATGCCAAGGATGTTGTTGGAAGTCCGATTCTAAACATGAAGGAGTTCAAAAATAATTTTGATGAGATCACAAGGAGGTTGTCAACAAGGTTGTCTGAGGACATATGGCGCATAATTGTAAGGACCATGAGATTACGATCTACCAAGCCTTATATGTTTGCTTGTTTAAGTTCATTAAGTTTATGGATATGCTTGGTTGATAGCCCTAGCCTCGAATATGTCTTCAATAGGAGATTAGGCCAATCTATATCAATTTCCCCTCAATTGAACCCCATTATTGATTTTTCGTTGTGATTTCTTGGTTTCTAAATGAGTTGATTGGTGCTTATCCCTTCCCAAGGTCTTGTTTTTTCATCTATAAATACTCAAAAAATAAAATTGGACTAGCTTATTAGAAGTTGATACTTGTTGGTGCTTCCCTTAGTTCTTGTGGATTCGGCCTTTTTTGCCCTACACTGGCTGGGCAGTTTAGGTTATTTTGATGTGTTTACAACGAGCGTGTCAAATTTTGGCACCATTTGCAAAAATATCGTGCTCAGAAAAAAACCTCAATTGCAAAAATATGTGCACATCAAATATATGCATACTCATTTGACCTAGGGTGTGTTCACAGAGCTATGTACACAAGGTGTATAGTTACTTCCCAAATACTATTATATAAAACTTATTTTGCATACATAAAACACTTTTCTTATATAATAGTTCGTAGACAAATGATATTTGTGCTATATATGTGTTTATAATATATATATATATATATATATATATATATATATATATATATATATATATAATTTTTTTTTACTTTTTATTAAACTTACAAGATCTTTCTTTGTTTGAAAATGAGCATACCACTATCCTTGTTTCCAGATTTTGTTGAAATTCGAAATTGATATCTACTAACGGCCGATGGTTCACTAATAAATGAGTTTCTAACTCACTTTAGCTTCTTATTATCCACCATATTTTGTGCATATTTCTTTATTTTCATTATAATTTTCTCCATTTTGTGAGTTTCAAGTTTTAGGCATTTTTTTCTCTATTTGGGTCCTATTTTGCTCCTTGTTTTGGTCCCCTTTTCCTTGTAGTTATTTTTAATGCTTTATAGAAGACTCAAGAGGTAAAGATCTTGGAAATTTGAATTCAATGAACTGCCTACGTCCCTAGTCCTTTTGGAGAAGTCACTTGAGAGCTTAAAAGGACAACCAGCGCTTTTATATGGAGCGGGGATCCGTATATATTGGAGCAGGCTCTTCGTTCATTTTCATCGAGGCAGTAACATTTGTAGCTGGAAGTTTTATATGAAGCAAGTGCTCCATAAGATACGAAGTGGGCGCTATTGTCGTTTCCCCTACACCCAACTCTAGCAATTTTTATATGGAGCGGTCGCTCCATAACATACTGAGCGGGGGCTCCGTTATTATTTTTCGTGATTTCCAGTCTTCACTTCCCGAAATGTAATGGATATACTTGATCAACGTGAGCTCGGCCCTGCTCGATCCGAAAAATTCTCGGGTTTGGGAAGATTTTTTTTGGACCAGAATTTGGGCCCAACCCTTTTTTTGGTTTGGGATGGGTTTCGAGCAACATAAAAATGACTTTTAGTCCAGATTTTGGTCGGCCCGTTTTTGACCTTAAAAAGTGGGCTTTCACAAAATTTTGCCCAGAAATTTGGCATTGCCCTGCCCTGCTCGACTAATGGGTAATTTTTAGGCGCAACAAGATCCTGAATCGGCCTGACCCGCCATTTGAGCACCTCTAGTAAGGGGTATAAATACCCTCTTTCTAGTCGTTTTAGGACATGAACTCTTAGCCTTAGCCACTTTGTTTAAGATTAAGGAATACTTTACTCTTATCGAGTAGATTTGGAAGGTTTTGGAAGAGAATATCTTGAAATAGGGGCGGCAATGAGTCGAGATAGCTCGCGAGCTACTCGAATTATGAATTTGAAGTTCGAAATTGTATGCTAATGAAGAATTGAAATCTCTAGCATAATTCTTTATCTCACTTTATCTCTTCTTTATTTTACTTTGTTGCTAGCTTTTAATACTTATTGTTTATGCTTTTGCTATTGGTTTTGGCTTGAAACTTCTACTATTCATACCTCATATATGATATTGAACCATTTGTTTTGTGTTGCGAAACACATAAATAGTGAGTAGTCTCTTTCCTAAAGTATGGGGTGAAACCCTCATAAATGTCATGAATTCTTCATTCTATTTAAGGGCTTATTTTGGTTAATGGTTTTTTAAATGAGCACTTGGGGCTTTTATTATTAGTTTTTGTGGTTGGCTTTCATGGAAACTTAAATGATAGTCATTTCAATGAAGGATTGAAAGATGAAATTGAAGAGTTGACTTCCCATATGTTCACTTAGCTAAACTTACATGAAAATTGAGATTTTAGCTAAGGGGTTTAATTTGTCATCTTGGCATTCATGTTCTTGAGTTGGAGTTTTTGTACATAAAAATATCCTCGATTTAAGTAAGCCTTCTATTAGCTTGAAAGAGTAATTAGCGATTCATTAGATGACCCATTGATCCATTGTCAATTGATATATCCTTATTAGTTTTTTGAAGATGATTAAATTGAATGGTGAATCTCATATTCTTGTCCTTCTAATATTATTGCAAACCCTTAGTTGTTGTTTAGTTTAGTTATCTTTTAGTTAATCATTTCATTGCATAAAAAACCCAAATTTCAACCATCATTGTCCTAACTTAGATTATTTAACTTTAGCTTATTGGTGTTTAATCTCATCTCACCGTGAATTCGACCCTTGCTTACCCTTTTTATTTAATTAGAGAGATCGAGTTATTAGGTGTATATTTGTTAGCCTCGACAACAACCTATCATTCACCACTACACCTCTTTTGTATAGCTAGATTAATAGTGTGATTGTGTTTTTTTAGGCCTAACTCGTGCGTCGTGCCAAGCCATGGCCCATGCTTCCCTCGTGTCAACCCGATCATGCCTATCTCATAAGATCTCATATTTTAAGACATTGTCAAGTATAAAAAGATTCTTCTTGTGTTTCATATAGCTTGAAATATTTCTACAGAAACACTTGTCAATATATAAATTTAACATTAATATATGTAAATCCTTATAAGTTACAGTTTTAAAAAGTCGATATTTTTAACTATATGTCGAGATGAATATAACAAGATCCCACATAACTATTTTTTTCTTACATTAAATTTGCAAACCGCGGTCAAATGGGAGTGAGTGAATAGTGTAAACGTCAAAACGTTTCATATATATTGAATTGGAGGAAGTATATATATATATATATATATATATATATGTTTAAGTTCATATGAGAACCACCCTTATGGTTAGAACCGTGAGAACCACTTAATTTCCCTCATTTTACGAAGATTTTGATCATTTCATAATATTTTTGCTCATTTTTTGTTTCACTTATTTTATAGGTTTGCTCATTTTTGCTCATTTTACGTTTTGCTCATTTTACTTTTTTCTCATTGAACTTTTTTATTATGCTCATTTTACGTTTTTCTTCTTTTACATTTTTGTTCATTTTACGTTTTTGATAATTTAATGTTTTCTACTCATTTTATGTTTATGCTCATTTGTTACTTTTTTTTGCTCATTTTAGGAAGTTTTTGTTAATTTTAAGTGGTTCTCACCATAAGAGGGTTCTCATTAGAACCCAACTATATATATATATATATATATATATATATTATATATATATATATATATATATATATATATATATATATATATATATGTATGTATGTATGTATGTATAGGGGCGAGATCACATGAGAATGATCCTTACATGAGAAATGAGAATAAATCTCAACCACACGATTGGATTAGAGTTACAACACTTGTTCATTAGAGTTATACCTCCCTAAAAAATTTTGCCCAAAAAAACAAAAAAATTTGAACTTTTTTTTCTTCTTATATTCATTTTTTAGAGTTACATCACTTTTTCGTTAGAGTTACATCACTTATTCATAAGAGTTATATATATATATATATATCTTCCAAAGCCACTTTGTCGAACTTAGAGCTGGCAGTGTTCTGGGCTCTGCCAGTCCACATATTGAGCCAACGGGCCTCATGTTACATCTCGTCAAGGAACAAATGTGTGGTGCTAAACTTGTGCTACTAATTGAAGACAAAGGTCCATACACCACCTCACTCTCGTATAATATTTAGCTAGGTCTTGGACAACAAAATTCTTAAAACTTTACGTTTTTTTCCTTTTTTATTTTAAAATAAGTAGGATGATATTCACTAGAGGTGTGCATGGGCCGGGCCAGCACGCGGGCCGGGCCGGCACGAGCCCACTCGAAGCCCAACTCGGCCTGTTGTCCGCTACATGGGCCGCGGGCCTATCACGGTCAAGAAATTTTATTTCAGGCCCGCACTGGCATGAGCCCGCGTGGGCCAGTCCGTGGGCCGAACGCTCATTTCCTTTCTTTTTTAGCCTAAAACTGTCAAAGATACAAAAAAAAAAAACGGGCCAGGCCCGCAGGAGGCACGAGCCTAGGCCGGGCCGTTGACAAAATCTGAAATTTTTAAGCACGGGCTTGGGCTCGGCCCGACCCGCCATTTCTCCAAGCCCGCGGGCCGAGCCCGTGAACAGGCCCGGTCCGACCCATGCCCAAGTCTAATATTCAGGTGTTTAATTGTCTCCTCTCAATTCACAAGTGTACCTCTCGTGCTGTGCTAGGCTCGTTTATTTCGAGCCTAACTCTTGTTGAGTAGGTATGGCAATAAGCGGATTATGCGCAATTCAACTTCGACCTTACAAGAAATCAGATTTTCGGTTGTGACAATCCGAACCCAACTCGACTTCAAATCCTATGCGCCATTATTTTATAGAAGGATCTTAATGCAATATAAATAATCTAATCAAAACTATTTATCATAAATGATATGATGTGTGCGGTTATATAACTTTTGACACATACATTTTACATACCATACAATAAAATAACATTACATAAAAATAAGACCTATTGCCTCAAAATAAGAGTCAGAATATACATACTTTATACAGTTTCAACCAAATACGCAGTTCAGTTTAGACACTACACAAGTTCAAACCAGCTTTAATGACAACTCAACACAAAACCTCCTAATGCATACAAAATGGTGAAAGGCACAATAGAGCTATCCTGTAACACATACAAAGTTGAGTAAGCCATCATCACTAAATTTTTATAATTTGCATATAAAAAATCCACCTGATTATATATTATGCAAAGTGATACTTATTCAAATGGAAATGAAGTCATTCAACAACATACAAACAATTGTTTGTATATATTTATGTAACTAATCAAGCATTTTGGAAATTGCTCTTGCAAAGTAAATAATAAGAGATGCATATTAATATCCCTTCACTCAAAACAAACAAAATTACAACATTATACTACTATCTTATAAAGTTTCAAGTCCTATGTATAATCATTGATGCAATATACACAAATGCAACATCCTTGACCAGATTAGCAATGAGATATACCTAAGTTCTCCAAAGAATACCGTCGGCTTCTCGATAAGAGAAAATATTAGCAAAACAATGTCTATGTCACATAAAATAACAACTCTTTGACTTTCTTTATAATTCTGGTATGCCTTTTCGAATAAGTTACTTGACAATTGATACTGCTTTCCAATCTCTTAATTTTCAGTTTAACTCTTCCCATTCTTTAAGCTGATCAGCAATTGCTCTCAAGCCAATCAACCTTAGGCCGATTAGTTTTGCAAATTCTCAAGCAATAATTTTAACACATTTCTGAATGAAAGATTGATCGTCACTCCTCAAAATTTCAAAAGAATACTTTGTTATAATTTTTAACCATTAGATGAGGTTAGATACTTTTATCTATACTAATACTAGACTAAGTCATAAGCCAAATACAACTCCTATTGGGTTTAAACAAGCCCAACTTACACACTCCACCATGTAAAACCGTTATCTTGTAATGGTAAAATCATTAGTTTATGAACTATTAAAATATATAGTATAAGATAAGATTGTAACACGTGGCTATTCAGTAAGCCAACTAATATAAAATATAAACTTTTGTCTAAATGCAAATAAATTAAAGTTAATATAGACCAACATCAAAAAGACAACTTATTGAAATGGTGCCTTTGATTTTATATCAATGGTGTCAATGTTTAAAACTTGAAATATATATGTACTTTTAATGTACTTAATAAACGGACTAATATTATCTTCATCATATATGGCGTGCTTGGTATATGAACTGAACCACCACTAAATATTATGAATATTTTTATATATTATATACTATTAAATTAAAATTGAAACATGTTTATACTCTTGTTCTATCAATAAAGGGTCCAATATAATCTTAATTGAACGGGCATGTACAAAGTACGAAAAGAAAGGAATAAGGGATTCAAACCTGTAACATCTTTTACAAATATTACAACAATTCAAGCTTAACGAGTAGGTCAAAACATTATTGGTATCAATGGTGCTTTTTCAAATCACACAAAAACCTTATCTCCTCGGTAAGGTACAAATGATTTTTCACATTCCATAATTCTCAAATCACATTAACAATACACCAAAAAATCAAAACACGTGACAAATCAACACCCAATTCCCAAATTCTCTCCCCTGTTTCACTCTCACCAGGGCACAAACATTCTTACATCCCCCGATTCTCAAGCCTACTCCGTAATCACAGCTCTGCCTGTCACCCTTTCCTTCTTTCTTCCAACCTCCCACTTTCCTTTTTCTCTCTCCTCCTTCTTTACTTTTTTTTTTCCATCTTCATACTTTTGATTTCATTAATATCCCATTTTTGGGTTTCTAATTTTTCATTCCCCTTTTTCTGGGTTTTCCCTTTTTTGGCCATCTTGCTATGGTATGTCCCGTTTTAACTATCTTTTTTTTTTTTTTTTCAAAATTTTGCAAATTTTCCAATTCTGGGTTTTTATGTGTCTCACCCAATTTGCATCTGGGTTATTGTTGTTTTATTCGATAACGATTGATAAATTCAGCTTCTTATAATCGTTTTCAAAAAAAAAAAAAACTTTCTTTATCATCATACATTTTGTAACAAAATCCATTGGCTTAAAACATGGCAATTTGGTTAAATTTCCCTACTTTTATGTTTTTCTTCTACAGAAGAACAATATGGGATGATGATGCTCTAATAGTTTCTGGATTAAGTGGTGATTAACTTATTATAATTGTTGTTTATATAGTTGATTATTTTATATTGTGGGTTGTTTCCTAATATTGCAACAACTTTTGTGGAATGTGGGTACACTGTATGGAAAAATGTTTGATTTTGCCAAGTTTGTGATGTGAAGGAGGCCTAAGACAAAGAGAATTTGCAAAATTGATCGGCCTAAGGTTGATTGGCTTGAGAGATTGCTGATCTGCTTAAATAATGGGAAGAGTTAAACTGAAAATTAAGAGATTGGAAAGCAGTAGCAATCGTCAAGTAACTTATTCGAAAAGGCGTACCGGAATTATAAAGAAAGCCAAGGAGTTGGCTATTTTATGTGACATAGACATTGTTTTGCTAATGTTTTCTCCGACCGGGAAGCCGACAGTATTCCTTGGAGAGCGTAGGTATATCTCATTGCTAATCTAGTAAAAGATGTTGCATTTGTGTATATTGCATCAATGATTATACATAGTATAATGTTGTGATTTTGTTTGTTCTGAGTGAAGCATTATGAATATGCATCTTATATTTATTTACTTTGCAAGAGCAATTTCCAAAATGCTTGATTAGTTACATAAATGTAAACAATTTTTTGTATGTTGTTGAAGGACTTCATTCTCATTTGAATAATTATCACTTTGCATAATGTGTAATTAGGTGGACTTTTTAGGCAAACTATACAAATTTAGTGATGACGGCTTACTCAACTTTGTATGTGTTATAGGATAGCTCTATTGTGCCTTTCACCATTTTGTATGCATTAGGAGGTTTTGTGTTGAGTTGTCATTTAAGCTGGTTTGAACTTGTGTAATGTCTAAACTGAACTGCGTATTTGGTTGAAACTGTATAAAGTTGATAGTTCTGCAGCATGCTGATAACACACACCGTGTAGAGCAAGAGGCTCATTTAGCTGAGCTTACTGAAATTAGACTTCGTTAAAGCATGTTTTATCAATATGCTTCCGAGTTTCTAAAGTGGTGTGCCTGTATGCATTTTCAGCAACCTCGAACAGGTCATTACCAAGTTTGCTCAACTAACTCCACAAGAAAGGGCAAAAAGGTTTGAACTACGTTATGCAAAATTAGTGCTCTTATGAGGCTTTAGTATGAAAATTTTGCTTCTGAATGTTTGCATTTTTGTTGTAACAGGAAATTGGAGAGTCTTGAAGTAAGAATCCCTTTTTATTCATGTTTTGATGTCTACTTGCTTTTTGTATTGAATGCTCTGAGTTTAAACTTACCCTTTTCTTTTCTTTTTTTGTTTTTCCCTCTTTTATCCATAGGCATTAAAGAAAACTTTTAAGAAGTGTGACCATGATGTAAATATAGAAGAATTTGTTGCTTCAAGGTATGCAATTATGTATTTGTTGTATATTTGTATAAAGGACAAACCTTGAAAGGATCTAATGTTTGTGTTCATGTTTTTTCTCTCTTGCAGTAGTCAAACGGCTGAGGTACAATTAATTGCAGTCTCTCATGATGAATGTTTTACATGAACCTAGTTCTTCCATTGTGGTTAATTTACTACATGGCATTTGAACAGGAGCTCACCAACCAAATGGGGCTATTGCAAGCACAAATTACAGAAGCACATAAGCGACTGAGGTTCACCTCTGTCTTTCATCTGTCCAAGTATTGCTTTTTTTAGGCATTTGGTAGCACGAACATTCTCATATTTATTTAGCATTTGCTGAAAAAAAAGTGCAGTGTGCACTATGTGATGAGCATTTCAGTCCATAATTACCTCCATGATACATGTATTGGACAGTTGTTGGAGTAATCCTGATAAGATTGACAATGTGGAGCATCTACGACAGATGGAAAACTCCTTAAGTGAATCACTTAACCTAATTCGATTACACAAGGTATCAAGTAGTTGTACTTTCACATTTATCTACTACTTCTCCTCAACATTGTTAAGTTCAACTATCTTTCTCTTTACCTTGATTTTTAAATATTAATAGAGGATGGGGGTGATTTTAGATGAGATAGGAGTTCCTAATGCCATAATATATTGATTTTGTGCTATGTTTATTATTGCAAATTCCTTCTTACATTAAGTTTATGAGAGATGTAACTTCAACAAGAAAGGAGAAAAAAATTCCTTACTGGGAGTCTAGAGAATGTTAGAATGAAAAAGACCTGAACTCTCTATAAGTGTTGCTAATTTTGTTGATAGGCCATACGACTCGTAACTAATCTTATGAGCACACTGCCGATTATTTTGTTAGTAGTAAATTAATGCCTGCAATTTTCACCTAGCAGGAAAATATGGGGAAACACCAACTTATGTCTCTAGACTGTAGTAGCCAGGTGCGAAAATAAATAACTGTCTATATGACATTGTATCTTTTTCTTGGCTGACATGCTTTCTTTTTATTTAGTAAATTTACAATCAGTGTTCATGTTTCAGTTCCAGAATGGAATGCATATGCCTTTAATGATGGGTAGTTTGCAAGACTGTCAGCCACTATCATGGCTTTCCAGTAATGAAAGTCAACAATTGATGTTACCTGACGACTCAAGCTTTTTGCCTCACAGGTGAGAACCCCCTGTTCCTTCTAGGCTTATACATCTATGATGATAATGTGTAAGATAGTAGTTTTTGTGCTTCGTGCATATCTGTTATTAATTGCCATTATTTTTTGTTTAGCCTGTGCAATTAACATAGCATGTTTGATTTTCCGGGATTTGCCCATGGTGATCCTGTACCGTAGGCCACCATTTTGCAAAACAATCCTGAATAATATGAATTCTTTAACATAACCTTAAACTAGAAAAAATCACTGCTTTATTGACCTTAAGGGTTTTATTAGAAATGTTAAACAGGTCAATGAAATAGTGATATTTTAAAGTTCATGTTTTCTGGAGCATGTCAAAGAAGTGAGTGTGTTTTGGATAATGGCCTATAGTATAAGGTTACTATTCCTTGCTTCTTTTAACTTTAGCAATATTCTCTTATGCCTTTTTCTTCTATAAAATGGAAACTTATTTGTTCAATTTTATCAATGACTTTTAGAGATATGAAGTGCACCACCGATGCATCTCTTTCTGGATATTCTGGATACTATGGCGATGTCAAAACAGAGATAGATAATGCCAGACAGTGTGAGAACACAGGACAAGAGTGTGGTACCTTAAATGAGCTGACTACAAATGCATGCATGGGAGTTCAAATTGGTGAGCAATATCCATACTCCCCATATGGAAACATAAATCTGCCTGAGGAGAAGAAATTGATGCCAGATAACAACGGGGTCAATTTTCAAGGCAATAATCCGATCGATTACCAAATTGCTGGTCATTTTGATTTGCCCCGGTCTATTTATGATACAAGGCCTCAACCATGGATTCCTACTGCTTTGCCATGTCCAATTCCTATGTTTAATGAAAATTCATACCCAGAGGTTAGCCTTCATAACCATCTAATATTGTCTTTTCTGATTCCATGTCTGATACCTGGATCTTTGCCATTTTTTCTAGGTTCTTGTTAAAAGAGTTTCATTAATGCTTTTATTGGTGTACGATATTGCCGTCTTAAGAATTGTCTTGGAGCTCAAATTCTGTCATATGGCTTTCCGGTTTGTCTTCATAAAATTCCTTTGTATAATATAATCCTTTCTCCTGAAAATCAAGCCTCTCTATCTGTTTATGGAAGTGCAAGAAATGTCGCTTTGGCAAGTCACAACAATTGCCATGCTGTCTTGCCTTTCTGTGATAGTCATGTTTATTATGTTGCTCACTGCTCACTCGAGACAACAGGAATAGATTGCCATCAAATGACTTACATTAAATATGCTGGCCACATTTTCTTTGACTGTAGACCGTTATTTTAGGCTTAAACTTACTCATTATACATTGCTATTCTTTGTTCTCTAATCGCCAGTTGCTCACTTGACATTATTTTGATTGGTGTATAAATATTTATAGCCACAGTAAAGAATACAGTAGACAGAAATGTAAACTTTGGGACAAGTAAAGGTCTAGTCAATCCAAGGTTCCAAGCAATTTCTATACTACTGTAGATTGGTTTTTCTTTCTTTGGTTCCTTACAAGAAAAGTTCAGAGGGAACAGAGAAGAAAATGGCATTCCTTGTTTTGAAAAGAAAAGATTTTCCACCCCTAGGAAAATTATTTTTCACTCTTCATAAACCAATGCTTTGAATTAACATAGCTTAAGCATCATTAATGGCAGAAAATGAGGAAGAAGAAGAAGATTGATTGATAAACGGAAAATAGTCAAAATACAGCAAAGTGTAAAGATAATTACAAGCTTTCGAGAGGCTTGTTCTCTCCCATCGAACTCTTAAAAGCTCACCCAAATCTCTAATCAATGTTCATCATGCCTTTCTCACTCTAAGTTGCTCTATATTTATACTACTTTACCTAACAATTATCTAACTTATTCCCCTAGTTAACTAATAAAGGTACTACCTAAATTACCCTTCTCCCTAATATATCAGTTCTTAGCAACCAACAAAGAAAAATTGGAAAATCACATTTCCTAGAAAATTATTTTCTCCCAACCTTTACACTATTAAAGGAAAAATTCTAAATGGAGAGTAAATGATGAATGGAAGCAGAGTAAGAGGAAGTTAGGGAATACAGAGGATAATATGGCATTCCGGCCCTAAAGAAAGATGATGTTTTCCACTCGTGGGAGATCTATCTTCCACCCTCGAAAAAACTATTTTCCTAGAAAATGTTTCCTCCCAGCCGTATACTTTCATATAAAATGTGTTTGGTTAGCAACTAAAAGAGGAAGGTGAGGGAGGACAGGAAACAGGTACTAAAGGGTGTGGAAAAGTGAGTGGGCTTGCATTTTTTTTTGGTTAACTTGGGATAGCAAAAGTTAGTGCACCATAGTAGTCTTAGAGTTTAGTGACATATTGACTGGTGGAGCCAACATATACATTGCTCCACAAAATACATTGCCAAGTTCTGCTAAAGCAATATCTTGATTGATCTCAAGAAGGATTCACATTCACTGTTAATCACTCATTATCCTAATCTTCCTACATCTCATCATTCTTCCGCTGGTTTGTTCGCCTCCTTCACAAGGTCCCTCATTGCATTCCATTCCTATTATGTTGTTGTTCTTCTGAGGAT
Organism: Beta vulgaris subsp. vulgaris; assembly: GCF_026745355.1. Classification (NCBI taxonomy): domain Eukaryota; kingdom Viridiplantae; phylum Streptophyta; class Magnoliopsida; order Caryophyllales; family Amaranthaceae; genus Beta; species Beta vulgaris. Next base: position 56,638,961 of record NC_079206.1, on the reverse strand, counting down.
CCTGCAGGAGTGGATATCTGAGTATGTCTATGTGTTCTACTGTGTTTCTTATGCCTTCTATTGCCACTTTGAAATATGAGCAATAGTGCTATTGTTTCAATTGTTTGTTCCAGCCCATCAAACTGTGACCTCAATCGCTATAATCTCTGCAACGTTTGTGTAAAGTTTGTGTGCATGAAAAAACCCTTTAATTAATTACCTTGATGGATTTATAGGCCCTAACTACTCCTCTATTCCTGCAACGGCCGCAAACAGAAGCATCCACAGATATATTGTATGAAAAAATTTATGAAAAGGAGATGTTTTGGGGATTTTTGAATACCAAAGACTTTGGAGGCTGAAAAATAATATATGAGCCATAGAGTTGGCTTCAAATTTGGCAAAAAGAATGTCCTTCCTTTGGACTATCTAACTGTGTCTTGTAATTCAGATTCCTCAACATGTTAAGAGAACAGAAAGTAGGCCTTGGAATGTCATTGTTTAGTGGTTTCTCACAGTTTTTCAGTGATAGTGGGCTTGCATTTTTGCTTTTAAATCTTTCAGACAACCTGGTTTAGGAGAAGAAAAATGTTTCCCTTACCATCCCTTTCCTCCTCTTCCCTCCAACTTGCCTCATCTAGATACAATGTTAATCAATAAGGTTAGCTTACCACATTAACAAATGAAAAGCGTGCTGGTTGCTTGTGCAAGAACTCGGAAATTTTCCTGAGAAGTTAATTTTTAGGTTTTTATAGTTCCATGATAAAATGAATTTTTCATTCATGCTCTTTCTCATCCACAATGTTATTATTATAGCACCCTTGAATGTCGATCTCTCTAGATATTGATTTACGTTTCCATAGTTCATTAAAAACCTCTTAATGTGAATTGAGAGGATACTCCATCATGGTGAAGAAATAAAAGACCAACAAATCCAGGATACATACTCATAGTGTGTGTGCGTAAATATATATATATACAAGAACCACCCTTATAGGGTGCAAATTACAGAACCATTGGGATGTAATTCAAGGGTCGAGATCGTGCGCAACAGAGACTGAAACTGCTAATTGACCACTTAGAACTCAGTTAGCGGATTTAGGTTGTGTAGCAACTCGCAAGCGATCAATGTCATTCGTTTCACTCCATCCATGGCTGCAAATTGCAATAAGGTAAACCCTACAAGGGTGGTTCTAACTGGAAATATAAATTGTACTTGTTTGGCAATTAACGGATAATTGATTGCATTCTTTGATAGCTGATTACCTGAATTCATTTTATCATTATCAAGATTGCTCATCCAGTCCTCTAGTATATCGAAACTGCTGATCAGTCCTCTAGTTTCCAAACACCAACATGAGAGGATCGTCAAATCCTCTAACATGGATCAAAACCACTAATTAATGCTCAATTCTCTGTATACCATACATGGCCATATTGCTAAGACTATATAGTCTATATGTCTGTGTTTAATGTCTACATGATGCTCTTCAACTACAGATTATTTTTCTTTGCTGCAGCCTAACTTATGATTGAAGTATCTGCACCTTCACGAACGACCAAGAAGAATCGAGTGCACAGTAACACAAGCTTAAATTCGCCATGAAAGTTAACTGTGGGAGCATAATTAAAGCTCAATTAATCAAATCTTACGTTCTGGATCACACATTTGAGGATGTCGGATATGGTAAGTCGTCTGGCTACCACAAATTTTTACTGTATACTATGTATAGAAAGTATAGGTGGAAACATTACATGTAGCACATTTTTGAAAAAATATGTCGATTGTGAATAGGTTTTTTTTTTTTTCCTTTCATCTCATCTTTTGGTTTCTCTTCCCATTATCTGGGCAATTTTGCTGAGTTTTTTAGTGCCTTATTCTGTAAAATAGAACCCTGCACTCAGAGAGTTCATTGTAACGTAAATCTGTACTCGAGATCACAAGAATAAATTTATATTACTTCAATATCTTTCTTGCTGATATATTATGGGTTTTGGTCTTTTTCTGCAATAATTTTTAAACCCTTGTAATTTCTTCATAGCTAGTTAAAGTAGTCACAAAATGGGAGATTATGTCGGACTTCGACGTATGAGAGGCTGACAAGCTCAGGGAGATGAAGAATAATGATGTGCTAAGCAAGTAATTAAGCAGTAAAAATATGATAACATGAAAGCTAAAGATTGGAAAAAATAGTAGTGCCAACTTCAGTTGCTCTGTACATTGGAAACCCTTTAATAATTACCAGAAGCTCAATATCACATAGTCCACAAAAGATATGATTGTTACAAAAGAACTATAACGCAGTGTTTCCTTCTAGTTTTTGAGATGGATCTTAGTTACCACCGAATGTCTGAATAATGGTGTTGTGCCATGGGTCTGATAGATGCTGCAGAAGGTTATCAAAAGGCCCCTTTCCAGTCACATTGTGTTGCACAATGAATCCTAAGAATGCCAACATTGCCAATCTCCCTGACATAAGTAAAAAAACACACAGGTCAGGTCTCAGTTGGTGAGTAAATTCAATAAGATCACGTCTATTCGTGCAGGTCGCTACTTATGCGACAAGGAATTTCGCTACCTTAGGACAGTTAGATAGATTATAAGTTTAATTCCTAACATGATAGTGTTACGTGTGAAAGTTTGTAAGAGCAAAAGAACTGGAGGCATACCATTAGCAAGCTCCTTCTCCTTGGCCTCAGCAGTAGGTGCAAAGTTGAGAGGGTTAAAAATGCCACCAGGGTAACCAACTTCATTAGGAGGCAAGCTATATTGCTTGAAGATAGGGTCTTGGTTAACACTTCCTGGGTTCTTGATGTCCTGCCATCTCCTTATCTCCACATAGTGGAATAAGATGAACTCAATCACAAACAAGGTCGATGATGAGGCAAAGTACTCCTGTTTCCCTGCATCATACCATTTCGGAACGTTGATGATTCCGATCTGTGTGAACACCTCTGGAAGCAACATTCCAGCCACCCCTAGCATTGCCCATCGGCCGTTCACCAGCTCGGCTTGCACAAACCACTTCAAGTTCTCTGGGTCCTCAGCTAATGCCAAGGGATCAAATCCGTTGTCTCCTGGAAGACTGTTGCATTAAAGTGTTAACTTACATATTATTAAGAGATAGTGCACCCTGTTGAAAAACAACTTTAGCAAATGAAATGAAATGATATGCATGCTTACCTCCCATTAAGATAGGCAGGGGAAGCCAAACCAGGCAACCACTCTCCCTTCTTAGCTTCAACCTTCAAAGAATTAGTTGATGAAGTTGAGGGCAATCTAACACCACATTCCTTGTTTAGTTTTCCTGGAGCACCCGTCAAGAACCTCGATTTTGATGCGCATGGCCGGAATCCGGCAATCGAAGCCTGTGTTGTCACTGCTGCCATCTTATATTTTGGTTTCAACTAAGAAATTTAATTGAAGGGAAATGATTAAGAAGGAAGAGTGTTAACAAAGTTGTGATGGCTTTGTCTAGTGTAACGCTCTCCCTTGTATTTTCATTTCAATACAAGTCTTGTGGCTCTTGTTTATTTAGGAGTTATTTGGAACTTTAGTGAGTTGGATTTTTTTGTTGTTGTAGGGAAATCAAGGGCTAGATTGGGTTTGAGAGTTAAAGATTAGCCAATGAGAAGTGTTTTTCACTATCCTTATCTAATGCCATATCCATATATCTATTCCTTTGTTTCTGTTGGCTCTAATAGATCATATGGGTCCAATTTAAATGCCATGTTGGAAGATTTTTCCTAAGTGGAATCTTAGCTATCCATCTAGTGGTTGACAGGTGGTAGGTTGTTGTGTTTTCTTACCATGATATATCTGGGAAGATATAGCCGAGCCCTTAGTTATAATGATGAAAGATTGGTAGGATTTGAGTCATCTTATGCCCAAGTAAAACTTATGGTGGTTAGGACTTAGGAGCCATAAGGCAAGTGCTATAGACAATATTAAGTTTTAGGTTAGCTCATCTTTTTAGAAAATCATACCGCTAAATTAATTGACATCTATTACACGAGTAAATATTCAAACAAAAATAATTGAAAAAAATTATTACGACAAACAAATAGATTTCCGCTATATTATTTAGTTGATATTTGTTAGTTGTTCGCTCCTATTCCGATAGTCTCTAATTGACTCAATGTTGTTTTGGAGGAGAGTACTATTAATTGACCATTATGATTGCTAGTGTATAGAACTAGGTAGGTGAAATATAGAACTTAGGCTGCACATATGTATCATTTTTGAAATTTTGGTTAAGTGACATCAAAAACTTTTCGGTTTGTATAATGGTTGAATATGTTTTGCTTTGTTGATATTATGCTCTCCAAATCTGAAATAAGGCGCCTGGAGTTTTATTTCAATCTATAAAAAGGTATAGTATATATTCATACAAGATATTGTAAGATTCGTATTTATGAACGATTCAGAAGAATGTTGATCCCTTACTGAAAATACGGTGATGGAAAGACTAGCTCCTCAAACTTATTCCCCTCTTCTCCAAAATGGGACAAACCACATGTGGTCAACAACAAATAGTTCTATATAAAACTCTCCATCACATGTTAGTGCTCTTATGTTTTATGAATTTCATTAAGTCAAAACATCCATGTTTCCCTTTTCTAGATTTCCAACCTGAGTTTAGATGTTACTGTCAATAGTATTACTATTAGCTTTGATGGTCCGAGTGGGGGTGTAAATGATGCGAATCGACTTCGAATTTGGGCTAGCTCGACTCGACTTGTAAGCATATCAAGTCGAGCTCGAATTAAATTAAGCTCACTCAAGTCGAGTTTTGACCTACTCAGGATTTGATCGAGTAGATCTCAAGATGCTTGCAAGTGTCCCGCGTTAAAAGCAATCATAAGGTAGAAAATATATCAAATTTAGGTATTTTGCTATAGGTAATTGGTTATTCGAGTTTCTCACGAGTTTTCGAGTTGCTCAACTCGACTCACCAACATCTTGATTCGAGCTTCAACCGAGCTGATCTCGAGTAGCTCACGAGTTGTCTCGTCGTATTTACACCCCAACCTACGAGTAGATCGTCAAATCTTCTCCATCTTCTATTCTTTTTTCTTCTTAGAACTAATAATGAGTTGGGATTTGAGATCTATATGTGCTTTATCACCGACCATGTTAAAGTTTAGGTAAAATATAGAACATGGACTTAAATTATACGAGCTAATTTAGGAGACTTCTTACCACGTATAAATCTAAAGAAATTCCATCCTAAAACCAATTCGTCATAATAATAGGCTACTCGAGTAATCAAGTTTAGATAGTTACTTATTGCTTTTATCTACTCCAATGTATAGCAGGGGTTCAACATTCCTTGAGCATACCATCGACATTGGCTGTTTCCTTTCAAACGAAATTATACCTGGCACTAAAGAAAGATTATGATAAACGCCATGATATTCATTGAGTACTGGGCCTGGTCAAGACCTGTGAGTTTCTGGAACAGATGAGCACAATATTCAATGCCATCATATTTATTCATAGTATTGGGCCCGAGTCTTTTGACAGACTTTTGACCGGGCAGTATTAAGAACTTTATTTACAATATAAAATAATATGTACACAAATATATTAAAATGCGTGCTAAAAAAAGCCTATGTATCATGTGGCACTCTGCTCAAATTTCTAATGTAAATATTTTATGTCTATGTGTACTCTTCATTTTAAAGAAAAATGTAAGTGCAAAGGTATCGAACACTTGACATTTGAAATGAAAAGTAAGAGCTTAACCATCAATAGACTATTACTTTGTTGTCTAATGTTTCAAATAAAATAATAAATATGATAAAGTCTTGTAATAATTATAACACTCTTATTACGTAACTTACAAGAGAATATTGATGTCATATTCTCTTACCACGGTTCCTTTTAAGGGGAGTATTATTTTCAAACTCGAAACTTTCAAAAAAAAATTACTTATCATGTCGTGACGTGAATTTTTCAATTTCTTAATGGACAAAAAATACGAAAGTAGCAAAATAAATAATGAAATTTAAAAATAATAACATATTTATTTATTGTAACTGACCCGAGGCATCGTTCGGAAAAAAAAACTAGTAAATATATTAAAATACGTGCATAAACAAGAAACTGTGTCACGTGGCGCTCTCCCTAGGAAGTTTTAATTCAGGTAATCCATGCACAATAAAAAAAAATTAGAAATTGCGTAGTATATGGTTTGATCCCAAAACCTCAAGTACATATACTAAAGTCTTAACCGCTAGACTAAGTTGTATTTAATGTGATTATCATAAAAAATTATATTAATAAATAGAATTTTTTCTTACCAGTGGCATAGCCTGGGCCTAATAACTAGTTAATATATTAAAGAGCGTACTTAAGAATTAAGGGTGTTCATGGGTGGTTAACCATCCCGAAACAATATTTCGATTCAGTAACCGTAAGTTTCGTTTCGCTCTTTTAACGAACCGTAAAAGTCTAGACCGGTTACCGCTTAAGCGGTTAACCGTTTTTTCGGTACGGTTTTTCGATTAACCGTTAACCGTTATTTAATTTCTACTTTATGTTTTACTTAATGTACTATATATTTTCATCTTTTTTGTGTATATATTTTAATATTATATATACTCTAATATAAATTGTATTATAAAGTGGATAATAAATCCTTGAAAAATATGATTAAGACTAATAATAACTTCATTTCCTAATTATAGTGCTTATACTAGTACTAGAGTTAAATTACATACTTTTCCTAATTGTTGTAACTTAGGAACAAATATTAGAATTAGTGTAATTGTTTGAAAATGTTCCACAACAGTTAAATAGAGAAAAATGATATTTCAGTATTTCGGTTAACCTTTTACTCAAAAATCATATCCGTAAGACCGTAACCATATCGTTAAACTGTTAATTTTATCGGTTCGAAAACCGTACAGTTGAAACTTTTTTTTATCATTATGGTAACCACCCATTTAGACCGATTTTTCAGTATTTCGGTACGTTTTTTCAGTTTCGATTTTTTATGAACACCTCTTTCTCATATGTTATGTGAGAATTTGAACCCACAACCTCAAGTATGTAAGAAAGTGACCCAACCATCACTCCACCATACTATTATTGCTTATTTAATCAAAATTAATGATGATATAGAAATGATTTTTTAAAAAAAATCCATATAATAAATGAGATGATTTTTTAAATAGAGTATGAAATGACTTATTACTACTACTAAATTGTAGCACAGAGAAACTCGAGACATTGCCTCGAATCTAAATACTAGTTAACTCTTATTATACGTGAGTTTTGGAATATATCATAGGCAATTTGGTAAATTACAGCTATTTAGATATAACATTAATTATAAAATGCAATTATTATAAATTAATGAAGTACTTCCTCCGTTTCATAATAAATTAAACACTTCTCTAAAGAGAGATGTGTTTCACTTATTATGGGACGGAGAAAGTATAAAACATTCATTTATAATTTAATACATGATTACCTATAAGATAGGATAGGGACTGATCGTCAATACAACAATTTATCTACAAAGTATGGCATTAAAGTTTAAATATATTACATCTATAAATTAAAAATACAACATTCATAAATTGATATACAATATTTATTAATTTATAAAATATAATTCAATTTATATATGACAGTACTACCTCTGTTTTTATTTAGTTGCAACGTTTTGACTTTCACGCTTGCCAATGTACAATTTCAAATCGTTTTATCTCTAATTTTATGTAAGTAAAAATTATAAAAATTTGATATTATGAAAGCTTACATCGAAACGAATCAAACAAGACCCCACATGACTATATTTTGTTTAACATATAAATCAATAAATGTGGTCAAATAAGAGAACATGAATAGTGCAATTTGTCAAACGTTGCAACTAAAAGAGAACGGAGGTAGTACTACTTATGCGTTTTCTTGCATAACTATTTTACTGTTGACATTTATTCTCACAACTCCCAATGTGCTAAACTAAAGCATCGAAGTCCGAAATGAGCTACGTCGAATTTGAAAAATATAGGTAAGACCAGAGTCCTTTCTTAAGGGTTGCCTACATGTTTATTACTCCCTCTGTCCCAAAATATAGTTCCCATTTCCCTTTTTTCACGGTAATTTATGCAAGTTGGGATAGTAAAGATTTTTTGTTTATTTAAATAAATGTTATATGGGAAAAGATGATTTTAGGAGAGAGAATGGAGATAATTGGTGAAAGAGCATTAATTGTAACATTTTGGTTGAATAAACAAAGGAAAAAACAAAGTTCAAGAAGCAAATAAATGACGGGACGCGTTTTTTCTAGCAAATTACGGAAAAATGTGGAACTAAATATGGAAATGGGAACTATATTTTGGGATACCCAAAATGGAAATGGGAACTATATTTTGGAACACCCAAAATGGAAATGGGAACTATATTTTGGGACGGAGGGAGTATATCATTATTTTTTCGAGGGGATACATGTTTATTGTTTTTTTTTTTGGTGAAATATGAATGCATAAATGTTTAAAGGTTAGTGGCTTGGAGCCTTAATACAAATTCTTCCCAAATGTTCAAAAGGTAACTAGGGGGAGTGGGGATAGACCTAGTTACATTCATTTCTAGATCGACTCTTCGACCATTCCGAGCTATAAGAGTAATATTCTGTAGTAATTTGTAGTAATGTGAATAGTTTTTTACGGGATATATAAGAGTAATAGAGTATTTTGTAGTAATGTATCTTATTAAAAAAAAATTGTGAGGATATATAAACCTAAATTTAAGTTCTGTTAAAAGGTACCAAAAACACTATTTCTGTCGAGAAAGTCAAAATTTTGGCCTTTGACTTGCTTAAATATTATGTTTATAGCGCATAATATTCAATTTCTTCTATTACATCATTTCCCTCCAACTTACTCATTTTCACTTTGTAGTTAACTCGCGAGTTCCTACCAAGTCAAAGGCCGAAAATTTGACTTTCTCGCCAAAAATAGTATTTTTAGTACCTTTTAACAGAACATAAATTTAGACTGACATACCCCTACAGAAAAATTTTGCGAAATATATTCCCACAAAATGTATTATCCTGGTATATCCCCACAAAAAAACTCTAATTTGAATTCTGAATTAATCAACACAAGTACATACAAGACTAAGACTGCTTATCAGTCTGACTCCAGCCCAGCTTGAAGTTTACTTGGCTTTGTTCATTTATATTTAATCGAGCTCGAAGCTTAACGAGCCGAATTTTTTCAGTTGAGCTTTGACCAAATGTTAAACGAGTCGAATTCGAACTGTTCTCGAACAAACTTGACTCTTTTTCACCCATAGTTTTTACATGTTTTCTTTGTTTTTCCTTTTTTTAATATTTGAAATTTATAGGTTTTCTTTTAGACAATAAAACTATTAACTTATTATTATTGCGTGATATCTAAGCTAATATATTTATGTGTATATATATATATATAAACATATTATTTTTCTATATGAAAGTATATTCGAATCGAGCTTTTGCCTAGCTCAACTCTGCTCATTAAGGTTCGAGTCGAGTCTGAATCTAAGCCGATCCACCATAACTCGAGCTTTGACCGAACTATAATTGAACAGATCCCAAATTATTCGCGAACACGCAAGACTGGTTATAAGACTTATAACACGTCTCAGACAATGTATTATTATCTAACTAGTGAGTATCCCGGGCAATGCTCCGGGTTGTTTCCTTTCCTAAATTTTTGTCTTGTGAGGAAAAAAATTGACCACAATAGTCTATTATCATTACCATTAATGTGTTAAGTATCTAACTACTTGTGTAGTCTTTTAATGAAATATAATTACAAGACATTATTATATTTTATTTTGATATATTATTCAGTGATGTTATGTTGGATCAATGGTTAAGCTCTCATTTTTCCTTTCAAAGATCACGTGTTCGATACCTTCTAACCACACAATATTATTTTTTTTGTTTGAGAGGTCGTTTGACATGAAAATAGAGCATATGCATTAGAGTCTTAAAAGAGAGTGCCACATGGCACATAGACGTTCTTATGAACGCCTTTTAATATATTACTCCCTCTGTCCCAATTTATTTGCTACATTTTGCCATTTAGGTGTGTTATAATTTATTTGCTACATTTGCAACTATTTCCATATATAATACATTGGTCCCACACTTTATTTACAAATTTGCCATCACTCTCTCCTTGGTTTTTGTAAATATTTTCATATATAGTACATAGGTCCCACAATTTACCCCTTTGCTTTTTTGTTAATTCTTGTTATGGCAATGGTCCCCACTCCCTCCTTGATCTTTGTGATAAAGCAAATGTAGCATAGTATAGAACTATAGATTAATTGAGAAAATAATCTATGCTTCAATAAATCACAAACAAACTTTAGTCAAATGTAGCTTGCCGACCTATTAACTATTCACGTGCCTACCATCTCATCATTCGGTGTTGTTCTTGAATCATTACACGGGATCTTCATGCAGGCGTGCACATTGACAGGTAGAAACTACTAGAAACCACAAACCCAACACCCTTTTCTTTTAAGGTAAAGTACTCCCATAATCATAAATCATAAACCATAGTAATCATATAAGTATATAACGCATAAAAGAATGAAGAGAACAACTTCAATCATTAACCTAACAACGTCTCTTCATAAATTTAGTAACAAGTATTAAACACACACTCGCAAAGTACATAATTCTAACTGCAGAAGCAGTGATTACACTTGATTTCGCTTCAACACCAACCAAAACACACTAATTACTACTAAACTTCAAATTTCAAACCAAACCCTAATAATTTCTCCAATTTCCAACCCGAAAAAAAAAAAGATAAATTTAAATGGGCGGGTGGTAAAAGCCCACCCCGGCCCAAATTCTGTCCCATAAAAATACAAGGACAGAAATAAAATGACCCATTACTGAATAAAAAAACAAGAAAAAAAGATATGGGCTTAGTGAGATAAAAGAAAGCCCAAATCAATTTTTCTTTTTTAATTCAGGACTGACTGATATACTATGATAAGGGTTACCCTAAAATTAACCCTTAATTTGGACCCACACAAAGAAAATCTACACTTAATTATCTAGTAAAAATATCTAATATTTATATTTTAATGGAACTGGCCACCGTGATAGGTCTGGCCAAAGGACCAATTAGGAGGAGCCACGTTAAGAGCGGTGACGGTGCGGCCGTCACTGGCGGTGACCTTAAAGGAAAGGCTTTGACCGTTAAGGAAAGAGTTGCTTTGCCAATTTTGACCCCAGTTTCTGGACATAGATTGCCAGTTAGTTCTAGACCCTTTGATTGAAACTGCATGAACATCACCTGCACCTCCGACGTTGGTGATTAATACCAGGTTGAAATATGAATGACCGTTTATTGTGAATCTGATTCCCCCCTTCTTTCTGCATGGTACCCTGTAACCATTTACACTCGATTAATACTTCTCCAATATTGGTGCAATAGTATTTTGACAGGTCATACAAAGAAATTAAATATATGGGTACACACTTATCTTTTTGAAACTCGACAGGTAATATTGAGTGGTAATGAAATTTATAAATAAAAATATTTCTATCATTCTATTTTAAATGAAATATTGGGTGAAATGATATTATTCATCGATCAAATTTGACTTCAATTTGTCGAATTTATATAAAGAAAAACATAATCACATGAAATATTGTTAGATTTGTCTCGATACATACTATTAATTTTTTTTTTATATATTTTTCACATTTTCACAACTAAAGATATTAATGATTAAAAAAGAGCGTTGAGTTGCGTGAAAAAACAAATGTTTCATTTAAAACAGATTAGAGGAAGTATATATACTTTCTCCGTTTCAAAATTGATGATGTAGTTTGACTTTTATCCTATTTACACATTTTAATTTCTTTGACCTTGTATTGTTTATGTCACGAAAATATAGTCATGTGAAATAGATACTATAAAATAACAATATTTTATAATTTTTAAGTGCATGGAATTAAAGAAATCAATAGTTAAAATTATGCATTGATGAATGAAGATCCATCACCATAGCCGATAACCCCATAAATATGGGTATCAAGTATCAACATGACATACACATGAATAAATTCATTATCTTTACCATTATTTGTTCATGTCTACCAAACCGTTAAGGAACATGAAAGATTGAACTATGTTCATCAAATTGTATATGTAATCAATTATACATAAATTGCTATTTTGAATAAATTAGTTAGCATGAATGTAACATGCCAAACTTTCTGAACAATAATTATTTTCCCTCGCAAAAAATTATAAACATGAACCACATAGCCACATAGGAGTAACATGGAACTAAAGTCTAAAAAAAGAGCTAGCAGCCTAGCACTACTAATCTTTCTACTAATACTAACTTACTTTTTTTTAACGGTCCTAGAAAATTTACTTTATGAATACAATATTATAACATGCAGACATCAAACAACAGAAAAGCAGATACAGTACTGTACTAACTAGTTAACCAGACATGAAACACACCCCTGCTTTATAAAAGCAACCTCCCGAAACAGTTAAGGAAAACCAAAAGTTATGGCCCATCAACAGTTAAAAGTAAAGCATGCATACAAAAATAATTAATCAACTAACCCTTTTTTGTAAAAAGAAAAAACTTACTTCCCTACCTTGTTTTGAACTTTTGATATCCTTGACTTTTTCTTGTAAAGTAATTAAGTAATAGGAAAATTTGTAAAAAAAAAATTTTTAAATGTTCAATATTTGCAAGAGAAAATATTTTTTTCGAAAAAAAACCACAAACTTAAGTTTTTTTGTTGCAAGATGAAACTTATTATTCTCATGCTTTAGTATAGTTTTTGAAATGCATACGAGTGGTATTGCACTTAATGAAAATAGGAGTTAAAAAAAGATAAGAGTTATCACAAGAATTGAAAAAAGCACACCGAAACATGAAAATATGTTTATTTTTGCACGAAAAATTAAGTTTGTGGTTTCTTTTTACAAATAATGTTTTTTTTAAGTTGAATTTTAAAAGGTTTTTTTTGACAATTTTTTCTAAATAATAAGGCTTCTTTTTTAAGGGAAAAATTAAACTGAACTGATTTTGAACTAAACTATGATACACTGAACTAAAAATAAGTCCAAAAAAAGAGCCTAACAAGCTTAATTTCATGAGATTTTTTTACAAAATTAAAATATAAAACAAACCTTCTAAAGGAAACAGGGACAATTCCAGCCTTGTAATGAGCAATTTGCTGAAAAACAGGCTGAGCAAGGTCAAAGTGCCTCAAAGGAGGGTTACACCAGCCTCCTGCGTTGTTAGGTAAGGCATTGTTTGGTGGGCAGAAATTGGTAGCAGTGACAACAATTGAGCCAGGTAAACACCATTTTGCGTCACTTACACACCGCATCTCGAAACAAGCACCGCAGCTCAAGCCCTGGTTGAACAGAGCTGTGCTCAACGCTGCAGTGTTTGTGCCGTAGCCTTGGCTATACAAATTCCCGTACCCACATGCTCCTCCTGCAATAGTTGTTTACTAGTATCAACATGCATGTCCCTTGTAAATAACAAATTAAAGTATGTTTGTGTTTTTACTGGCATGAACATTTACACTTTAAACGTCAAATCTACAAACTTTGACCGTAAATTCATGTGAAATCGTGTAAGATTTATCAATGTATAGTAACATCATTAAACATAATTAATAATATTTACACCTTGTGTCTAATAACATAAGACACATACTTTTTGACCACAAATATCTATTACTTACTCCATCCTGAATTAAATGCAACAATTTCACTTTTTACTATTCACACTTTTGACTTTGACTAAGATTTACAATTTATTTATATATAATAATGAAAAAAAATAAAATCTTGTTAGATTCGTCTCGTAATGTACTTTTATAAGAAATAATTTTTATTTATATGTAATTATAGATATTTGTGGTCAAAATAATACTTCGACATGCATGAAAGTAAGTAAGTTTGATGCATTTAATTCGAAACGAAAAGTATAATGTGAAACAAAATTATAAAAATTATACTATTAGGTTTGTCTTAAAATACTACAATGATATTATTACTTTTTATAATTTTTAATAACATAAACTGAGAGTAATTTACGGTCAAAATTTGACCTTAAATATCATAAGTGTAATATTTTGAAATGGAGTGAGTAATATAATGCATTGGAGACCGTGAAAATGCAAGTATCAAGTTACTTTTGAAACGGAGGAAGTATATAATTCGACAACTAAAGAAAGACTTACCCATTGTGCCAGAGGCGTCTCCGCCACCGTAGAAGGTGGCGTGAGCATCTGTCCAGCCTCCACCGACGGGGTGAGCAACGGAGGAGAAGGAGAGGAGAGAGAAAATAGTGAGGACAAGAGGAATAAGGTTAGACATGTTTGGTTCCTTTAGTGAAGTGTACTAAAGGAAGTTTAGAGGTTGGAAGTTGCAAAAGAGGTGAGAGAAATAAAGAGGATTTGTGATTGTGAAATGAGGTGAGTAAAATTGAGAGCGGGGTAGGCGGAAATAAATAGAGTGAAAAAGTAAGGGGAAGACTGAAGAGTGGGGGTACTGAGGTTTGGTGTTTGGACTAAAGAGGCGTAAAGTTGGAAGTTAGCTAGAGCGCGCGCACACACGAGGCAGATGAGGTAAGAGTTTTGAGATCCTACTACTATGATTACTTATTAGTGATTAGGAGTGTTGTTTAATTTTTGAGAAATTGATTAAATTTAAACTTCAATTTTCTAATTTTGGATTGTAAAAAAGATAAAGTATTATATTTTTGCACTTGTTAAAGGAAAGGAAATCAAATATATTTGGTGCATTATATCGTTTCCTTTGAAATATTATATTCGATCTTTATAAGTTTACCCGTATTTCGTTTTTGGGTGTCCCTTATTAGTTTACTCATTTATTTTGTTGCTATTTTTGAAATGGGATCACTAACTTTACATCTCACATACATTTAACTTTTGACATAAAATAATAGTTTCTTTTTCTTTTTATGTCTCACAACATTGTTTTTCCTAAAACTTTGTGCAAAAGAAACGGGTAAATTAATAAAGACCGGAGAGAGTAGAGATTTGGGTACCGAAATTTAAAACTGTCAAATTTTGAGAATCATCGATTCTAGATCTTATAATCATTACCACTTGGCACTCCAGTTTCTTACTATAAAGCAAGTTAGCTAAAAGAAAATTTGGGTTCAGAATATAAAGAATTTTATTTCTACCACACGAATACAATATAAGATGCCACTTCAGACTAGATTACTATCAAGGTAATTATTCGCTCTTAGAACCAAAAAAAATTAAACTAAAGTTTAAATTCTTAATATGCATAAAAGTAATTTAGATTAATTATTTTTGGAAATGAAGGGAGAAAAATAAAATCGACAATAATACTAACCTCGTGGTAGGGGATTTTAATTGTATTGCACATGTGGTTAGTCTAATATTGGAGAAGATGAGAGAAAATAATCTTACAAGCATGATGTGCTACTTTTTCCATTGGTAATTAGTTTTACTATGTAGCCGTATTTAGGCTTGTAATTAGATCGGATTATGTTCTTCATATCGCTCCAAACATGTCGTTATATTAAAATCTTTAACGTAATCTATTTCATATTTAGTTATCCATCAATTAGAGGTGATCATGGGTCGGGCTTTGGTAAAAAAAAAGTGGCCCATTTCGGACAAAAGCTGTGGGTCGAGCCGAGGTTCGGACTAAAAAAAATCCGCGTCAAAGCCTGATATTTCGGGGATTCTAGCGGGATTTTCGGGTTGGGCCGAAAATTGGCCTATTTTTTCAAATCTAGATTGCCCATAACCCAAATTTTTTGGCCAAAATCGGGCCAGGCTAATCTTGATCACTCCTCCCATGAATTAGATGTTTAGTTTTAGTTTTTATTCTCAAGTTTCAATGCCACCTGGGATTGAAACTATGGGCTATTTGCTAGCTCTCTATCTCCGATCCCATAGTCCTATTTTCAAGAAGATTTAGAGATAACCAAGTTGAATGCGGCCATCTATGATTATGAACAACGGTCCCCAAACAAGGACTAGTTGCCACAACTAGCTTACTCTACCTTTCATTTCTTGTCTGTCTCTTCTACCCTAAGATAAATGATAAGATTATATCACTATGACATATTTTCTGTTGTGATATATTTATGGGAATGGATACTGGAAATCTGTTTCGAGCTACGTAAGTCTTCTCTATCTCTTTTTTATTTTTTCTAAAAAAAAGAACATTTTGCTTAATGATAAACTTCCATTGTACAGCAAGAGTGTTGGAGTAATGAAATAAACAATATAATTATGTATCACGCACCTAGGTTGCAAATAGACGGATATGGGTGCGGATTCGGGTACGGGGACAAAAGACGTCAAAGATTTTGAAATTTTAGGAAAGGGTACGCGTACCCATATAGGATATATATCGTATCGGGTACGAGCGCGAGTACGAGTACGTGACCTAGAAGAAGTACCCATGCTATATAATATATCACGATGTATAATGGATCTGGATATATAACCATACGGATCCCCTAATTAGAGATTTGAGGCTGATTTTTTTTTTCATTTAAGGTAGCTACAACTAAAGGTCTATTGATCCAAAACCTTCCACTGGTGAATTCGGTTTAGGTTAGCGGACTTGACAATTTGGAAATAGTTGGGGAAATTAGGGAATCCCACTTTTAAAGTACTACTAGTCAGAATTGTATAGAATTATCATTAAAGTTGGAAAGTTATCTCTTTTCCACGGAAGAAAATTAACTTGGTGAGATTTGATCAGGTTGATTGGGAGAATGTTTATCCAATATAATTGGGTGTATCATGTATGTGGTAACTGGTAAGTATTGTAGCCTTAAACTATATGACTTATAGGAAGGATAGTGTTAACACCTTAATCATCAGTGAGCATCAGTCATGCATCGGCTGCTGTTTGATAGAAAGTGGCCTTTGGATTCTGTTACATTTTGCATGAGAAATTGAAACGTGACTTGCCTCTTGTAACAACAACTGTTGCTAAGTGCAAAGTGAAATTTCGACATTTTATTAGCATAGGTTCTACTTGGCCCACATTTGGAATACTCTGCACAAACTCAAATTTAATCTTGCATCGTTACATGGATATGTAACTTCATGGTTCAATTCGAACTAAAGTCATAAGAACTGGTTCACCATTTTGTATTGTTTGTTTGTCCTTGTTATAATACCTTGTACTTGTAGTTTGTGTATATGAAGTATTATGTTCTATTCCTGACTCTTTCCTTACTCACTTGCCTAGAATAACCTCGGACCATAATTCATTGCTTTTATCACTCCACTCTAATCAAAGACCTAGTAGGAAAAAATCATTTCGTTTTGAACCAATGTGGTTACAACTTACAAGACAACGCCTTTAGGACCTTTGTCCAACAAAAATGGGAGAAAATTGTCCAACAAGAATGGGAGAAAATTGTCCAACAAGAATGGGAGGAAATGACCAGTGCCATGACAATTAGTGGTAGACTTACATCCTAGGTCTAGTTATGGTTGATTGGAATAAGTATAACTTCGGTAATTTAACTATAGAAAGAAAATAATATTAGCTAGACTAAAAGGTACCCAAAAAGCCTTCCAATTGAACCCCAAACTCTCACTTCTTGTTCGTCCTTGAGAAAGAGCTACAAACTGAACTAATAAATATTTTAAATCAAGAGGAAGCTCTATGGATGCCTAAGAGCCATGTAGAAAGATTGGGGATGATGAGAGAAATAGACGCTTTTTCATACAAGTGTAATCATAGAAAGAAATTCTAATAAAATCTTAAGTTTGAATGACAATGTAGGTAATAGGTTGTCGGAACCTATTGACGTTAGGAACCACATTTCAATTTTTTTTAGAACCTATATACCACTAGTCATCATTCTAGAAATGCCCAAAGGACAACCAACCCATGTACCCACAAACTTAATGCGTTACAGCGTTGCCTTCGGATAAGGAGGTTAGGACTACTTTGTTCTTCATGCACTTCCCTAACAGAACCTCGGATCTTGATGGCCTACACCCAATTTCTTCCAAAAAATGTGAGATATTGTGGGGGAGGAGGTTTGACTAGCCATTAGGGATTGGTTTAGACAAGGAGAGGTCCCTGACACCCCTGTGTGAAGCCTTAATATGCCTAATCCCGAAGCAGTACCCCCCATAGGTAGTACTTGAGACCTATCAGCTTGTGTAATACATTATACAAGGTGGTCACCAAGATCTTAGTGAATAGGTTGAAACCTCTTATGCCTGAATTCATATCTCAAAACCAAAATATCTATACTAAGAGAAGAGGACCTGATACTAACATAGTAATTGCTACGAAGATCTTGCATTCTATGTCAAAAGAGAAGGGGGCACGAGTTGATTTGCAATAAAGCCTGACTTAGAGAAAGCCTATAATCGCGTGGAGTGGGGGTTTGTTCTAGAATGCCTCATGGGGGTATACCTAGACTAGAATACAATCAAAGATCATTTGGACTGCATCTCAAATGCTTCATCATCTATTCTTTTTAATGGAAGAAAAGGAGAGAATTTTCATCACACTAGAGGCTTGAGACAAGGGGACCCTATGTCTCCCTATCTGTTTAATTTGCTCTTAGAAAACCTCACACATAAGATTAATGAAGCATGTCTGTAACACAGATACCACTTTGTAACACCCCCAAATTTCTCTCTTTTGGAAAAGATATATTAATATAAAACTCCTTGAGAAACTTGAGAGTATTACCGCCACGTGATAACGTTAAAGGCTTTAATACTAACTACTAACTAAACTTTAAACTAATGCAGCGGAATAACTGAACTAACTTCTCTTTATAAATATAAACTTTATTGTATGTATGACGACAATAATAAAGAAAATAAAATAACAACTCCTTGACTAATTATGATTCCTCACTAGCTCCCCCATATGAAGTATGCATCAATCAACCTGTAAAATCTGCTCACCAAAAGGGTCATCACAGGGACAAAGCCATAAAACAAAACAAAACAAAACAAAAGCGTGTCAGTAAAAATACTGAGTACATGTATATGCGGAAATTTAAATACTTTACTAAACATTCAAAATCTCATATAAACCTTCCTTGTATACTTGAAATAATTTGTATAATAAACTCCTTGGATACTTGTATAATATAAAGTATATAACCTTGATAAAAATCCTTTTTCCTTGCCTAGGTACCTTGCCTAAAGTGTGCACACCGCCCAAGTTTAGTATTCCTTACTGAGTCTATTACGAGGGGAACTACCTTGTCCACATGACTTATACAAAAAGTACATGGGTAAATAATATAATAGCTACCGTTCTTGTTAGTAAATAACAAGCCATGGCTTCTTTATAAATTGTGATCATAAAAGATCATATAACTAATAAAAATCCTCCTGAAATAATCATCCTTTAAAAAGAATAATAATTCTTAAAACTTAGCCATACAAAGGCATAAATAAAATAACTTGCTCAAGGGTTAACCTTTGAAAAATAATAGTAGTTCAAAAACACTCCTTTTTAAATATTTAGACATGAATCTAAATATCAAACTCCTTCTAAAATATTTGAATATAAATTCAAAGATAAAATTATAAATATATTAAATGAAAGACATAATTCAAAGTTCATAAATAAAATATATAAACTTTTAAATATGTTCCTATTAAACAGATGCAATTCATAACAAAACTCATAAAAACTTATATTTCAATCCAAAAGATTTTCCTAAAAACATAATACTACACTTGCAAAACAATTATTAAAGATCTACAAATACACGCACCTTGAAAATTAATAATAACTACTATGAAGAAGAGAAAAGGTAGGCTAAGAGGGAGAGAAAGTTTAAACTTGAGAAAAGAGATTTATTTCTCAAATTTGGTGTGAAGAATATGATGGGTGGAGACCCCTATTTATACTAGTTGGAAAAGTAGAATCGGAATAGGATTAGGAAACTAAAAGATAGATTTAGGGAAAAAGATAAACTAATCTAACTAAGATATAACTAATAGGTACACTTATCCAACTAAGATTAGGAAAATATATAAATTATCCCATATACATAATTATCTAAGATAAAATAACTAAAGATAAAATGAAAAGTACAATTAACAAAACTTAACAAACATCTTCACTAAATGGCGTGCTTCTTAGCTCCGCCGGATTTTTTTTTTTTTTTTTTTTTTTTGCAAACCTTTTTTTTTTTTTTTTTTGGAATTGTTTTTAAAACATTTTTAATATTTTGTTACCAAAGTACTTGGGTTTTAAAACTAGTAAACTTAGGCCCAAATATCTATTTGGGCTAAAATTTATTTTAAATACTCAAAATATTTCTAAAAAACTCTTTTAAAAGCCTTTTAAATATATAAAAAGTCTTTTTAACAACCAAAACTTTTCTAAAGATATAAATATTAACTTACTAAAAATACGGAGTATTACAATGTCTCTCCAAGGCATGGACCCCTTTTTGCGAATGACCTCCTGTTGTTTGGGAAAGTCGAGGAGTATATAACATTCTCGGTGAGAGATACCCTAAAAACTTTTTCACAATGTTCAGGGTAAAAATCAATGAAGACAAAAGTCGCCTCATTTTCTCTCCCAACACCACAAGCGAAATGAGATCCTTGTTTCAACAAACCTTAGGAGTGTCCGAAAGTAAAGACCTAGAGATGTACTTAGATCTTCCATTGTCCCATAAGAGACATACTAGAGCCCAAATGCAATCTTGGTGGAAAAGGTAAGGAAAAACTCGCAAAATGGAAAACTAATTACCTCTCAAAAGCAGGAAGACTTTGACTCATCCAATTCACTTTGGCAGCTATATACAGGCTACGTTCATATCATCCTCTATACTAATAGATATTGACAAAATTTGCAGTAATTTCTTTTGGGGGGAGGAGGAAAGGAAGAAAAAATTGCACCTAATTTCTAGGGAAGACACTTTCCTACCCAAGGAGAATGGGGGATGAGAATTAGGAGTCAAAAGCCTTCAATGTCCCGACTATGGCCAAACTAGGTTGGAAACTTGGTCATGGTCCAAATAACCTAGCTAAGGCTTGCATTTTCTCAAAGTATATCCATCAATCACACATAACAAAGTTCAAAAATGGTTCACCTCTATGGAAAAGTGTTGGCAAAGGGTGGGAAACATTACAAGAAAATAGTGCGTGGATTATAAGGGATTGCATGACCATTAGCATTTGGGAAGATAGGTAGTTAGGTTTATGCATCCTACGGTCAACCTTTTGTGGCCCGTTGAACAATCATGAGGGGAACCTTCGCTTGGCGCACCTTACCATGAATAGCGCGCAAGTGGAACCTACCATCCTTCCAGGTCACATCCCAAATGATATTTCGGATTGTATTTAGGTGATTAGAGACATTAGACCCATCCCAAACTTGTCGAAAGGCCCCGAGGCTATCTCCTCACACTTTGTCTCTCACACAGGTTTCGTACTGGCTAGCGCTTACAAAGCAAGCATAACTAACCTACCACATACCACACTAATGTACAATGAATTTGGAAATCCCAAATGCTACCCAAAATTCGTTTCTTTCTATATGGTTAACCTGGAGAGATAAACCCTCTCATAATGTACTTATCTTAATTAACAATATTATTGTGTCTCCGGCATGTGAGTGTTGTACCCATATGAGAGAAGATAGCAATCATATCTTGTGTGAGTGCCTGATCCCTGACCAAGTTTGAGCGAACCGCACCCCTCTTCCCCCCACATCTTCGAGATGTTCCCTTCCCGGATTGGCTCCTAAAAAATCTTACCAACCCCCAAATAGTGCAAGGTCTATAGTGGAGCATTCTTTTCCATTGTTTGTGTTTCGAAATCTGTAAATCTAGGAATAATCTTATCTTCAATCATGAACCTAGGAAGATGGAAATCACAATTTTATTGGCCAAGAAACAAGCTTGGGAATTGAAAAAAAAATTGTCTACTTAAACACACCCCATCAAACGAGTGTCGCACTCCCTACTCCTCTTGCGCAACCTAGGTACTCCCTCATAATTCACACTGATGCTTCATTTGTGGAGGAACATAAACCCACGGGTCTGAGAGAAATGATGAGAAACACCAACGGAAGATGGATCCATGGTTTTGTAATATGCACGTATTCTAGCAGCAGCCTTATGGCTAATTTGTTAAGCATTAAAGAGGGGTTGGTCCTTTGTATTAAGAGAAATATTCTTGCTTGCTTGATATGTTTGGATAACCAGGTGGCAATGAGCTTGTTATGTCATCCTACTAACCATTGGGGTACCATTGTTCCCCTAATTCTAGAGTGCAGGGAGCTATGGCAAAGGCTTGATGGAGTGAAGATAGAGCATGTTAAGAGGGAAGATAACCAACTTGTAGATTGTCTAACAAAGGAAGCTAGAGGTTTAGATGCATGTATAAATATAACTAGGGCCCTTCCCCACCCCCACCCCCCTAATTTTTGTATGGTTAATTACATACATCTCGGATTGTAATAACTCTATATTTAACATTATTTAAATGCATTCCTATTTTCAACAACAAAAAAAGTATATGTTCTTTAAGAGAAAGTGTTGGTATTTATATGTGAAATACTAGGCTCTGTTCTTTTGGACTTATTTTCTGTTTAGTTCAGGTAATTTCAATTTAGTTTAGTTCACTTCAGTTTCTCTCACTTCAGTTCAGTTTCACTCTGCAATTCAGTTTCTCTTGATTCAATTCAATTAATTTCAGTTTAGTTTAATTCGGATCAATTTAGTTCAGTTCAATTCAAATCAGTTCAGTTCGGTTTCTCTCAATCCAAAAAAAACGGGACCTTATTAATATATCTATGTTTGCATTTAGAACTCTTGTAATTTGGTACAAAAATAAAGCTTTAATTGGTAGTAATTAGTTGAATGAGTACCCAAAATTCTTTCAATTGGTACTCATATAGTAGTATAGTACAACCAATTTGCAGTTTTGGCGGCAATTGAAAGAGATTTAGATCGTCCTTATAAAATTTTTTTGTTGATAGTCCTTTAATTAGGGTCAGGTCATGTTCATGTTCGGGTCAATTACAAATTGGTCAAAAATCCCTCAACCCAAACCTAACCCATTTAATTAACATGTTGAAAAATTCTACCCTAAACTGACCTATTTAAACAGGTTACCTATATAACCCGTTTAACCCATTTAATCATAATTATTTTTTTTAAAAAAACTAAATGAGCAGGTTCACTATTGTTAGTATGCATGTTTAGAGTTTCTTAAAATAATCATTACCTAATTTAACAATATTTTACTTTCTTTTAACCAATTTTTAGATTTATCAATATAATTTTTTCGAGAATTTTCTATATGTATTAGCTAATTAATAAGGTCAAAGCATATCATTATTGGGCCAAAAATGTCAATCCGAAACTAACTCGTTTAATTAAATTTATTTACCTAAATGAGTCAAAAACCCAACCCTAACCCGCTTATTTCGGGTTAGGTTAGATTCGTGTCGGGTTGTTGGGTTGGGCCAACTTTTGTCAGCCGAACCTCTAATGATGGAATAGCCATTTATAATAGAATGAAGGTATCTACAACTTCTATTAATTATTTTTAAATTGGGATTGCTGATTTCAAAGAGGGGAAATTGAAATTGGGAAGATATGTGGTAATGTTGTCCAAATACTTTTATTACAATCCTCTATTGTAAGACGCTGCTTTTTCTAGTGTTATCAAATTTTGTGGTAAAACTATGGAAAAACCTAACATTTCCTTTGCAGAAAATTATAAAACTTTTCTGCCGCAAAGCTTCAACCCCAGAGGGGCTCGACTGTCGCGTGAGCCACCTCGGGCTCTTCATGATGGTAGTCGAGCCCTCCTAACCCCCAATATTTTGTTCCTTTATCCTATTTAGTATTCGTCGTGGTTACTTTATGTTACTATCGTGGCCCTTCTGCCTAGGTCCTCCGCAGTTGATATCTTCTTCCCTACCCCTGGTTCGTCGTTCTCCCTCCTTAACCCCCTGTTTGATTGTCGTCCCCTTCTCCCATCCCCTGTTCGTTTGTCGTCTCCTTCACCCTCCCCTCCCTTCCCCTCGGTTCAGTGGTTCAAAGTGACTAGTTTAGGCTTCCTCTCCCCCGTTCCCCGGTTCTCGAGATGCTTAGGTCGTCCTAGGTTCCCCTTCCCCGCTACCTTGTTCTAGTTTCGAAGTGATTAGGTCATAGCCTCCCTTCCCCGTCCTTTGTTCTAGTTTCGAAGTGATTAGGTCATAGCCTCCCTTCCCCGTCCCTTGTTCTAGATTCTAGTTTAGTCTTAGAGTTCCGTTCCCCGTCCCCCGCTTGTGTTAGTTGTTGTTAGTTTGGTTAGTTTGCCAAGGAAGCAATCGTTAGGTAAGTGAAGGTTACGTGTAGTTTGAAGGTAGCTTAGTGTTGTTGTAGGCGTGGTTTTATAAATTCCAGTGGTCGTTTGCTTCGATTTTTTTGTTTTATTTACTCTGTTTTAGCCTTAATTTAGCGTGGTTTTATGATTCTGGTGGTCATTTGCTTAGTTTTTTTCGTTTATTTTCTCTGTTTTAGCCTTAGTTTAAGTTTATCTAGATTCAATTACTCTTTCCCTTGTGAGTATGGTTGTGATTGGGTGCTTGTTAGTAAGGTAAGGTGGGCAATAGAAGGTTCTAGGATTCTTTGAAGAGGAGGTTCTCAATCAAAATCTGTTATGATTCAATCTTCTGGTTCAGAGATTGTAAGGTTGGATATCCGAATTTGTAGTTCGTGTGAATTACTTCATTGTAATTCAATTCTCCCCAAGTTCTCATGATGACTTCCGAGTCATTAAACTTAAAAAATGCATCTTGTGGGAAAGCCTCTAATTTAATTTGGGGCAAGTTTCGGCTTCCACGTATTTTGAGTTTCATTCTTGTGAGACACTCCGGAAACCCTTGCAGAATGGTCAAAAGTCACTAAAGGACGTGATTTCTTTGCTACTTCAATCAGTAGAATCCAAGGAAGATATTTTTGTTCAAGGACATTGGGAATTATCATATCGTCTAGCTAGCTAGCAGGCATTATCGGCTGCTAGATGAGACATGGCAATCTAATTTTAAAGATCGTCAGAGTTCCGTCCATCAACAAGTTGCCATTCATATCAAGTCTTCTTTAAGAAGACATACAACCTAACCCCAGCTATCATCGCTCGAGACAAGTTTAATTTGGACTGGGCATGTAATTGTTTGTTTTAATCCAATACTATAAAAAGTGGTAGAAATCGTTGTGCACCACACAGAGCCAATATGTTACGAATATATTCTGGTGATTCCTCTATTGCAAAAATTACACAAGACTAATTTCCATATTCCCGCACCCAAAATAAATTACAGCACATAAAGCTACGCACTTACAAGAAAAGGCATTCATTTGTTATATTATCAATTTTTTTTCAAGAAATAAGAAATTCCAGGTTGTGAGTTTGTGACTGTGATTCTGTGAGAGAAGTATACATATTCCCTAGTCCACACCTCCACAAAATGTAAATGGAAAATGACTTGAAATGCGGTAATAAAAGTGAGACAATATGATGCTCGCTTTTATTTCCCGCCTCTGTAAAGCAATTTTCATGACTAATCATTCTTTACTTCATTTTTAGTGACCTTTACGTGATCCTCTTCGTCAGGCTCTTACCAGCTAAATTGCTTTTTTTTTCCTTCTAATAATGTACTAATTAAACTACTATTTTCTCTGTCTTTTTGGCCTTTTTTCTATATCAAGTTACACAAAGAAACCTTAGAACCAATGCTTTAGAATTAGCATCTTCTAAAATGACTGTCATTATTTTTCCGTCTTTTTTTTATTCTTTCCTTTTGGACCGCAAAGTTGTCAACTGTCAAAACCGAAAACCGCCTAATCCATTTGATATGTTGATATAATTTTATGTTCAGGAATCAGGCCTACTCAATATTCCATATGTTCAATTATCATAATCACACCTTCGCAAAAAAATTAAAAAAAAATACAAGGGGGTTTAAGTTAACTAATTTTTAAGTAGGTAAGATAAATGATGACTTTTATAAACTGATACCCTGGTTCACTAGTTTTAGGTATGAGGTATGGGTTTGGAATGAACAAAACCCATACCTAGTGTTTGTTTAACTTATTTCTAAATTTTAAACCCATATTTCAAACCCATAAGGTATGGGGTTTAGAAACTCATGGGGGGAGGTGGGTATGGCTCATACCTTACTTTTAGGCATCAAATAAAAGAAAAATTTTCATTCCTAAATGAAACCAAACACAAGGTATTAAGTATCAAGTTCAAACCCATACCACATTGGTTTCATTCCTGATTCCAAACTCATACCATAATATGAACCAAACGCCCCCTTAGTTATAATCAGTTACGTTTGTATTTCAGATTGACAGACTCTTTAGAAGGTATGGGGAATTATAAGAAGGAAAACCTCACCCTCCAAAAGTCTCTAAGGTTGCGTTTGGATACCCATATTTCATTTCAAATAGTACATTTCAATTTCGGAATTCCAATTTCCGCAATTCAATTCCAAGTCTAGTGTTTGGGAAACTTAAGAATTTCAAATTTGGAATTTCAAATTCCAATAAGTTGTTTGGGAATTCATAGAATTTCAAATGTTGAATTTCAAATTCAAATACTGTTTGGCAAACCAAGTTAAAGTTTGGAATTGTAATTCGATCCTACAACCAACAAAATAGAACTACTAATCACTAATACATAATAAAATCCAGTCTAACTTTTGCTCCTCCGGTAGATGTTTTAACATATCGAACTCATTCACCGGCCCATTCATAAACCTCTTGACAGCTTGAAGAACTTGTTGACCCGAAAGCCCAAGAACGCTAGATTGCAGTTGTAAGCAACATCAGTATGTAAGAGCTCTATGCAGAAGCTGGTGTAGGAGTCCTCAGCTCATTGAAGATGAGGTTAGCTTAAAAGGAATGTCTCAAGGACTTTAAACGACGATTCAAACCCTGAATCAGAGAACCAAAATTAGATATAGTCTACTTCCCCAAGTCAGATTTTCGCCACAAGTTGACAAGAAGAGCAGTAAAATGAAGATCTAATCACCACTATTCCAAGGTTCTCTAATGGACTAATTAAGGAGTGTCCGCTTTTAGCATCTCTACAAAGTACAAACACCTGTAGGCTGTAGCTTAACATTGTAACAGAGGACAGATTTATGCATCTAGTAGCTGTTATTCATACCAGATAAAAGTTGCAACCTTAAAACCTATTCAAACAGAACATATCATGTAAATTGCAGATGATGCAAAACCATATAATAACATATAGTTGATGAATAACAGATGATGCACTTCCAAAACCATTAGGTACCTGCCAATATCATAAAGCTTAATTTAAACAACCTAAGAAAGGGGAAAAAAATTGATCCTACACCCAAGAACATGATGTGCATCATTCACTCCAGATCACATCACATACATGTGAAGTAAAAGAATCAATAGTTTCAAAATTAAATTATCATCTCGTCTTTATAAATATATACAGTTCACAATAGGAAAATATAAAGACGATATTACTACATTATTGATAAAACTAAAACATGCGGGCATGATGAAAAGAACATTCACCAAATACATGTTGCAAATTGCAACCTCATGCTCCTAGGTGCATAATTTTAGTCGGATTATTCGTGATCGATTTTGCGTTAGGAAAACATCTAACTTGTACTGTTGCCTATTTTAAAGATCTACATACATCACCACCAGAACTTTTAAGACGTTTAATAATTGGAAGCAACAAAGCACACACAAAGTGAATGAGTGATCACCAATCGAAGACAGTGATAGGAAGTAGGAACCCACAAACACAAAAGAAAATACTTCATACCCTTTGAGGTGTAATGTGATGAAATCATGAAATCTCTATCATTAGTGACTATTGTAGCACTAACGAACTTCTTCAATCATTAGTGACTACTGTAGCACTAACAAAAAATTGTCAATGTCAACATTCCATGGCAGACATAAAAATTTAGCTTCTCCACATGTCTATAAACTTGCTCTACAGAGAGATGATGCATAAGCCATATACTCAGTAACAATTGCAAAGACTAAAAAATTAAAAATCCTAATTAATTGCAAGATATAAATAAATAATATATAGAATCGAAATTTCAATCAATTACACATTCTAACCTAAAACAATATTTATAACTCAACCATAAACAATCTCGCAGCAAATTCATGGTAAAAAAATCAAGAATTGAGAAACCAACCTTAAAAATAAGAATTTCGCAATGTAGGAGGAGAGAGAAAGCTCGCGATGTGTTGAGGAGAGAGAAAGCTTGAGGGAGACAATCAAAACGAGAAACCGAAGAACCGTGAAACCAGACAACGAGGAGAGAGAAAGCTCGAAAAATCTCCAATGGAAGAGAGAGAAAATGAGTAACGAGTTTTATCGTGATGTTTTGAGGATGAAGAGTGAGGTTTGGATTTCAAATGACAGTAATTTACTATGTATTTCAAATGATATGGGCTGAGGTATATTTAATATGTGTAGGTAATTGGGCCCAAATCCAATTCCAAATACTTTAAATTGCCAAACATGTAAATTGGCTCAATTACAGCATTTCAAATGAAATGTTTGTATCCAAACAGGTCATAATGGGATTTGATCTCATCTCTATTATATAAGGGAAGGGGAGAGCAATGGTGTCCTCTTTTGAAATGCCTATTTTGCTCCCCTTCCCTTTCTAAATTACAAAAGAAATGTCAAAATCAAAATCAACACTCAAAGAAAACTACCGAAAATTAATTTACAACACTCACTCACAAATCACTTAAAAGAAGAAACTTTACAAATCACTTATACAATTGACAAAATCACGTTATAAAAATCACGCAAGTCACTCAAATAATCAGGAAACTTTATTAAAACTTAAAATTAATATACAAACTAAAACTAATAATCTAGAACATCAATACACATACAAAAACATTTACAAAAATTTACTTACAAATCACTATTCTCAAGAACCATTCACAATTAATGGTGGGTCATAATAAAAAATAGAGGTGTATTTATAGTGAAATCAGAATTTACAAGTTAGACAAGGAAAAAATTATTTACTTTTTTTATAATGTTTCCTATATATAATGAAAATTTTACATATATTTGGACGTATCTTTTTCTATTATTTAATAGCGATTAATTATCAAGGTAAAAAGGTTTATGTAAACTATCATTCAAGAATTAAAGTACAATATATCTCTACTATATAAGGGAAGGGGGGAACTATAGTGTCCCTGAATGAAAAGACTATGTTACCCCCTTCCCATTCTAAATTACAAATTCACTTACAAATAAAAGGGGGTTTCAAACAAAAATATCAAAAATGTTATTATAACAATCACTCACAAGACAACTAAAATCATAAAATTGCATAATTTACGTTATGTAAATCACTAAAATGAGGAAACTTTATAAAATCTTAAAAATTCACTTACAAACTACAACGTATGAAAAAATTGACTTGAAATCAAAGTGTCCACTTTCTTTAGAATTTATGAAGTATTGTACTTAATTCAAAAATCAACTAAAAAATTATAATATTAGAAATCATAAATAAATTCAATAAAATTTCTATTTTGTTCATAGAATTTAACTTTGAAAAGTAAAAACAAAAAAAACCAAAAGAATGGTGAGAGACTTAAGTGACAAAAACTAAACCAATTAAATTTTGTAACTAAAATCAATTATACTTCGTATGTTTAATGTTCAAATTTTGACTCTTATGCCGAAGAAAATCGAGTTTTTGTTTTGAAAAAAACTCAAGCACGCATCGCGTGCAAAAAATTCTATGATTTTTAAGTCAAGAGGTGTTAAGTTTACACGACAGAGAGAATAGTAAGAGTTTATGGCATTGATGTGTTCCATGATAAATTATGAGTAGATTGATATGTCTATTTTATATAGAGATTTTGCCTCCGTCTCTCATTCATTATTGGTCTTAACTGCGCTCTTCGGAGCCATTTTTACTACTAATGTGCTCCTTGTAGTGTGTTTGTATTTTCAGATTGATCATTGTAGGAATTTGCACGTTTTAGTGCATTTCCTACTCATTTATATCACTACAAGAGAGGATGTACGTTCGAGAGCACGAGCATTGAGTTGGAAGAGTTTTGAAGCAAAGCGAATAATAAAGGAAGTAGAAAAATGACTTCAGTCCACTCTTTTTATTATATCTCAAGTTATACAAATCCAAATAGAGTGATTTCAATTATGTTAGATTCTACATTTCAAGAGCTTTCCAACGAGTGGTCATTTGCCTAATTCCAACGAGTAACGAAGAAGTCATGGCGTTTTAAAGATTGAGATTTTGTGCAGTCTGACGACCGCCCGACCGGGCGAAATCCGCCCGGGCGGTCGGGCGAACCTTACTTAGCGCATTTTCAGAAAAGTTAAGCTGCCAGGCAAACTTTACATGCGGGCCCGACCGGGCGAAATCTGCCCGGGCGGTCGGGCGAGGCGAATGAAGACCTGTTGAAAAGCGCCCGGCCAGGCGCGACGAAGGAAAATGACACCTAACGACTGCCCGACCGGTCGGGCGAGACGATCTTTGAGCGTTTTAAGCGCGTGTTGCACCGGATTTACGAGACATATAAATACTATTTTCTTAGAATTAGAAACTACGCCTTTTTACTAGAGAATACATTATATAACTTTTTAGAGAGCTTTTGAGTTTACTCCTTTGTTGAACATTGATTACTACGCTTTGATTCCTTCAAGTAAAGACTAAGTTTTCTTAATCTCTTCTTTCCTTTCATTATTATCATGTCTTTTAATTTGTTCATTATTTGTTTTGCTATTTCAATTATGTGTGAGTAGTCCATTAATCTAGGGTTAAGTAAAACCCTAGCAATGATTTAATATATGAATTCTTCCATTAATCCCAAGTTTATATGATCAATTGTTCTTGTTTGATTGGATTGTTCTTATGCTCATTATCATACTAGGGATAGGTGATTTTGATTTGACTCCATATATCTTATTTTCAATGGGAATTGAATCTAGATGGTTTTGTTGATCCAATCAATGGTATGAATATCTTCTATGGGAATAGTTAGATAGGATTGCTAGGAATATAATTGTGATGCTATGCTTAATGCCTCTTTCTTGCATGATTCTATGGGAATATGTTTGATTGCTTGTTTAGAGTAGCCATTGGTACTCGGGAGAGATCTTTGGTAATTATAGGGTGCATTACTCCTCTTGAATTCTTGATCATGTTATTTGGGATGGAAATTATTCATGTATTGGTCATGCTAGTGGTGATGCTTAATTCTAGATGTTTTAATTAATTGATTATATCTTGTGTGTTCCTAGTAATTGTCATAGTTTAGTGTTAGTCTTAGTCAACACCCTTTTCATCATTGTTTGTCACTCGTTTAGTTAAATTGAGTCAAGATATCTAGCGTTTGATACGTTTGTCCCTGTGGATTCGACCCTGACTTGCTCTGCTACATAGTTAGGAAGTTAGTTAGGTAATTACTTTTGATAGGTGCGCGACACGCCTACCAAATTTTGGCGCCGTTGCGCGGGACTAACGGTATTAGATTAGTTTATCTGTGATTGATTTAGCTAAATTGTCTTTGTTCGATCATTGTCACTCTATTTGCTGTTTGATCTTTTTCTTTCAGTCTTTTTGTTGCATGCGCACTCGTAACAAGGGTTCACAGGATCTGATTACTCTTGATCGCGAGATCGAAGCTACAACAAGGAGATTAGGAGGTCGAAAAAGAAAACAACAACAAGAACCAACAATGGGCGACGAAGCACCACCAAAGTCTCTACGGGAATATGCTATGCCCGATGAGACCACCACCACCATAACCAGACCGACCACCGCTGCCAATCATTTCGAGCTCAAGCCACAATTCATCCAGTTTATCTCACAGGATTCTTATGCGGGAACACCCAAAGAGAGCCCTACTGATCATTTGGCTAACTTTTTAGAAAAATGCAATACTTTGAAATTAACTAATGTTTCTGATGATTTAATTCGGTATTGGCTTTTCCTTTTTCTCTCAGGGACGAAGCAAAGGAATGGTTTAAAGAAGAAGAAGTGAGGAAGATTGCCACACGGCCAGAACTGAAGAAGGCTTTCTTTACAAGTTCTTCCCTCCTATGAGAACTTCCAAGTTCAGAAAGAGATATCTGGCTTTCAACAACATGAATTGGAGTCTCTTTGAAGCATGGCAGAGATACAAGGCTTTGCAAAGGCAGTGTCCACACCACGGCATTCCTGAGTGGCTGCTGATTCAGACATTCTACAATGGTCTGAAGCATGAAGTTCGAAGTTCTATTGATGCCGCATCTGGCGGTACTTTCATGGCAAAAACTCCAGAAGCCGCGAAGACATTGTTGGATGAATGGCTGCCAACAATTACCTGAATGACTGGAGTATATCTCGTGGAGCCCCTAAAAAGGGAGGTAAGTTGAGGTTGATGCTATTGCTACTTTATCTAACACTGTGCAGGTTTTGGCAGCTAAGGTTGACCAATTGAGTAGCAGATCAATAGCACCTGTTTGTGAGATTTGTGAAGTGCAAGGTCACTCATTTAATGAGTGTCAATACAATACCATGGGAGCGGTAACTGAGCAAGCTAATGCCCTCCTAAACACAAACACAAGACCACAAAACAACCCATACTCAAACACATATAACCCAGGTTGGAAGAATCATCCAAATTTCTCTTACAAAAATAACCAACCTCAACCTCCACCCACAAACTACTCCCAACCACCCGGTTTCCAACAAAGGCCGCCATTCAACTCCTCCTCATCTTCAACATCCAATCTTGAAACCATCATAGAGAATTTAGCTTCTTCTCAAGCAAAGCAAATTGAATATCAAGCGAAGCAGAATGACTTCTTCAACAACTCCCTTCAACAAATTCATGCTATAATAAAATGATGGAGAATCAGATGACACAACTAGCCCAACAAATAAGCCACCTCTCTAAACCTTCAGGCCAACTTCCTGGGC